>NC_091766.1:88447939-88751689 GCF_029378745.1 Bos indicus | reverse complement strand
GTCAGTGAAATGTCACTGAAGCCTAGAGAGAGAGAAAAGCTGGTGTGGTAGAAGATAATGAGTAAAGTAGAAATGATTAAGGAGACCATTTTAAGATTATAGGCATTTTGTTATCAGAAAAAAAAAAACAAAAACGGGGGGTTTTATAGTTTTTGCATTATCAAGTGATAAGTTCAATGTTTTGGGTGGTGTTTATCCCATCACTGAGGCTCAGATTCTCCGATTGTTGTTGTTCAGTCACTCAGTTCTGTCCAACTCGTTGAGACCCCATGGACTGCAGCATGCCAGGCTTCCATGTCCTTCACTATCTCCCGGAATTTGCTCAAACTCATGTCCATTGAGTCGATGATGCCGTCCAACCATTTTATCCTCTGTTGCCCCCTTCTCATTCTGTGCTCAAACTTTCCCAGCATCAGTGTCTTTTCCAGTGATTCAGTTCTTCACTTCAGGTGGCCAAAGTACTAGAGTTTCAGCTTTAGCATCAGTCCTTCTAATGAATATTCAGGACTGATTTCCTTTAGAATTGACTGGTTTGATTTCCTTGCTATCCAAAGGACTCTCAAGAGTCTTCTCCAACACCACAGTTCGAATCCTCAATTCTTCTATGCTCAGCCTTCTTTATGGTCTAGCTCTCACATCCATACATGATTACTGGAAAAACCATAGCTTTGACTATCCAGACCTTTGTCAGCAAAGTGATATCTCTGCTTTTTAATAGGCAGTCTAGGTTTGTCATAGTTTTTCCTCCAAGGAGCAAGTGTCTTTTAATTTCATGGCTGTAGTCACTGTCCACAGTGGTTTTGGAGCCCAGGAAAATAAAGTCTGTCACTGTTTCCATTGTTTCCCCATCTATTTGCCATAAAGTGATGGGACCAGGTGCTATGATCTTAGTTTTTTGAATTTTGAGTTTTAAGCCAGCTTTTTCACTCTCCTCTTTCACTTTCATCAAGAGGCTCTTTAGTTCCTCTTCACTTTCTTCCATTAGGGTGGTGTCATCTGCACGTCTGAGGCTGTTGATATTTCTCCCAGTAATCTTAATTCCAGGTTGAGCTTCACCCAGCCCAGCATTTCTCATGATGTACTCTGCATATAAATTAAATAAGCTGGGTGGCAATATACAAACATGACATACACCTTTCCCAATTTTGAACCAGTCCTTTGTTCCATGTTCAGTTCTGTTGCTTCTTGACCTGCATACAGGCCTCTCAGGAGGCAGGTAAGGTGGTCTGATATTCCCATCTGTTTAAGAATTTTCCACAGTTTGTTGTGATCCACACACAAAGGGTTTAGCATAGTCAGTGAAGCAGATGTTTTTCTGGAATTCCCTTGCTTTTTCTATGATCCAGCAGATGTTGGCAACTTGATCGCTGGTTCCTCTGCCTTTTCTAAGTCCAGCTTGAACATCTGGAAGTTCTCGGTTCACGTACTATTGAAGCCAAGCTTGCAGGATTTTGAGCATTGCCTTGCTGGAATGTGAAATGAGTGCAACTGTGCAGTAGTTTGAGCATTCTCCCTGATGTTAACTCCATTTTTGACCTCCAACAAATCCCTAAGACTCAAGCTAAGCTTGACAGTCACCCAATATTTGATCTCTACCCTAACATTGAGTCCAATTGTTAGGCTCCTATTCCATTCTTGACACACACTGTATGTGTGTGTGTGTGTGTGTGTGTGATGTGCACATTCCTTTTATAAACAAATTTTAGCATGGAATAAGGAGCTTCTAGTGCATTCTGTTGGAGATTGTCCTCACTGCCATAGGCTGTTGAAGAATGCCTCCCTTAAGATCTGGGTGATGTGAGGGTAAGAACTTTGGCATAGTGCATATACCTCACATAAGAAGTGAGGTGGACTTATGCTGGGTTCAACAATGATCTGGTTTAAGCTTCTTTCTGGTCCAATTTCTATCTCTGGGCTTACACTGCTGCTGCTCCTGTTATTATCACTGCTTGAAGACCAGTGTCACATAGCTGGGAAGTGGCAGAGTACAGGCCTTCTAATTTCAACTCCCTTCACAAATCCATTGTTCCTGCATGCAGTGCTTATTCCAATAATACACATCAGAAAAATAAGTTCTCACCTTCCAAGGGAAAGTATCAATCAATGCTACAGAATGTAGTAAAAGTGCACCAATGGAGAATAAGATGGATTCTGGGCATACATGCACACATTTTGGTTCCTCTTAGTTGGCCTTCCTGATATATGACTGATTCTGCTCTTAAATAACCACTACCTAAATCTAGGTCTCACCTCAAGGATAAAGTAGATGTTAGGGGCAGAGTGAATTCCAGGGTTAGAGGTTACAGGTGAATGTCAGGAATGATATGATGGAAAAGAAGTAATCCATTATGCTGGATAAGAAAAACATTGTGGGTTACCTACTGCATACATTAATTTTTATAAAACCAATCCTGTTCATACTATTTATTTTAGGAAAGGGAATGCATATAGACATTAAAACATTTACATATTCAAATAGTCAAGTAAATATGTCATGAATCTATGGTTATCTAAAAGTTAGTCGTAGCATTATACGTGATGGGCTACCGGGTCTTAGAGGCATAGGGTGGCGAGTTAAACCATAAGGCAAATGGTGAACACAGAGGCTCTGAGAAATGCTTTGAAGTAATGGTATAAAAGTTCCAGTGAGAAAAAAGGTGTTCATTGCCTTCTCCCCTTTCCCTGAAAGTTGTTTAGTGACGTGTGATGAAGAATATAATAAAATCAAAGGTGGAACCAAGTTCCTACAAAGGCAAAATAATGGGAAAGTCTTTGATGGCATAGAAAAATGAATTCCTAAGATCAGAGGAAGAGCAGAGAATAAAGGCGTGGTTGAAGTTGAAGTGTGTCTAAGGAATAAGGTGTGAGTTTGACGGGAATCAGCATATCAGAGGGTAAAGCAGAGAACATTTGACTTTCACCTTAGGTGATGACTAAGGAATTGACAGATATTGGAGTTGGGGAATAAGCCAGAAGCCCACAGTAAAACAGGAAACAGGATATGTAGGCTTTGCTGTTGGCAGAATGTGAAGATTTCTGAAACCACAGGGGCCTGACTGGGGCCTGGGATGTTGGTGTGATCTCATAAACTTGCTTCCTCTGCCTGGCCTCTGTTGCTGATAACAGCTTTGTGTTGGAAAAGCGGTTGTTGTGGGCCTATCCCTCAGCATTTGTGCCTTTTATTACACAAGCTCAGCTCTCAGTGAAAACAGAGAACCTTAGGTGCAAAGGAGCCTGGGCCTCCTTGTTCCAGGAATTATGTTGAAATGACTAAGCTATGTGAAGTTAAATAAGAAAGAAAGAAAGTGAAGTCACTCGGTCGTGTCCGACTCTTTGCAACCCCATGCCCACCAGGTTCCTCCGTCCATGGAATTTTCCAGGCAAGAATACTGGAGTGGGTTGCCATTTCCTTCTCCAAATAAATTGGCAGTTAATTGGTGAAGTGAAGATTTGCAAACCATAGCACTATATCTAGTTGTAGAAATCAGGGCCTGAAATAGGACAGTATTGCACAATTGCTGACTCAGGAGGGCCTCAACTATTTCCTCCCGCTAAATAGAAAATGCAGCATCTAGTTTCCATCCTTAAAACGAAACATGCATTGTAGGAATGCCTTTCATACTGATTATTCTACTCTTCTCTTGTTTTAGAACGTCAGATTATGGTATAATTTAAAGAGTACTATGTAAGAGGGTAAGCGTTTCCATGTCCTTATGTTATTATATAACCTGACGTTTCCATGTCACAGTGACATCAGTAATGGGATGACCCATATATCTCTTTGGGGGTCAACATGATCATATTTGCATGCATGTTCAGTCGCTAAGTCGCGTCTGATTCATTTTGTGAGAACTCTTCGCTATGACCATCTGTCTTGGGTGGCCTTGCACAGTGTGGCTCATAGCTTCATTGAGTTATGCAGGCACCGGCAGCAGGACAAGGCTCTGATCCATGAAGGGTTTTTTGCATATTAGAAAGATGATTTTGACACTGGGACCAAGAGTGGATTATTAAGGGTTTATAGGAAGAACACAGTAGAACTAAATGAAGAAACCATTATCATAATCTAGAACTCATGGTCTAAAAGGAGACAGAGTATGTTTAGCAGGATTAAGGTTTGATGACTAATTGGATATGAGGGAAAGAATGAAGTAGAGAGAAGAAGGTAACTAGGATGAAAGCAAGATCTCTGGTTGGGGTTGGAGGTGCCCTTTCTTATAGAACATAAGAAGGTGAATGTGTGTGAGGGGAAAGATACCAAATTTACATTTAAGGCACGTTGATTTTGGATATTCCCTTTAAGTCATGTTGGAGATACCCAGCAGGCATAAAGATAAACAGATTTGAAGGTATATGTTCAGAGGGTACCTAATTGATAAGAGGATCACCTAGAAAAAAGACTTCTGAGGCTCAGACAACATATTTTCATTTTATTTCATATTTATTTATGTTTGAAACTTTTAGTAGAACAAATAACAGTGGACTGAGAACTAACTTTACATAAAGCTTCATTTGAAAGAAAATTATTGTATGCAAATTATCGGCATATAATAGATTCATTTCCTCACAGTCATGTGTGTGTTTAAATGTCTACTTAGCAGAAAACAAGTAGAAACATCCTTGTCTGTATGTGTGTGTCCTTATGCACATGTGGGTGTACAACCAAAAGTATTGTATGTATATAAAATTCTAGTCAATAAATATGTATATGGAAATAAAAAATTTATTCTTCAGGGCTAAGAGGAACACTAGTTTTTGGAGGATGAGGAAGGAAATGTTTTTGTGTGGGTATGATTACTTTGCTTATAGTTCTGCTTCTAGGGGGGGTGTAAAGTTCAGTTCAGTTGCTCAGTTGTGTCTGACTCTTTGCAACCCCATGAATTGCAGCACACCTGGCCTCCCTGTCCATCACCAACTCCCAGAGTTCACTCAGACTCATGTCCATCAAGTCAGTGATGCCATCCAGCCATCTCATCCTCTGTCATCCCCTTCTCCTCCTGCCCCCAATCCCTCCCAGCATCAGAGTCTTTTCCAATGAGTCAACTCTTCGCATCAGGTGGCCAAAGTACTGGGGTTTCAGCTTTAGCATCATTCCTTCCAAAGAAATCCCAGGGCTGATGTCCTTCAGAATGGACTGGTTGGATCTCGTTGCAGTCCAAGGGACTCTCAAGAGTCTTCTCCAACACCACAGTTCAAAAGCATCAATTCCTTGGCACTTTAAGGTCACCCAAAGAAACCCTATTCAATAATAAAAATGCTAGAAAACATGATTCCCCAGGGAAAGATCCTCTCAAAAGCAAATAATCCTTGAATAATAGGATTGTAAATTCCGGTTCACATGTATGATGTATGTGTATGTGTACACACATTACACACATTGCACACACATGATTTTTTAAGTTGTGGGAGGATAAACAACTTTTAAGAGTATGATGATTATAGCAAAACACTTAAAGATTTATAATCAAAAACTAAAATAAATGAATTGTGGTTAAATAATCAACTAACAACTTGCACGTGTGTGTCCTTTAATGATTAATGAATTTCAAAAATTTGATTAATTGTGCATATGCTTAACATGTCAATTTTTGATAAATTGGATAGCTTATTGAAAATTATATTTAAAACTATTAATTCCTTGTTCTCTGTATTTTATCTATGGCTCTTATATATTCTTGAAATTTATACAAAATTCATGTTTACATAGGACAGTTCTATCATCCTTTACTTAAGCCCACACCACTTATTGAAGTTTATGCTTGACGTTACCTAAAGAATATTCAGAATTTCTCTATAAACAAATAGACTGCTCTAAAGACAAGAAGTTGAATACTGAAATAGTTTAAGAGTTTTAGGGGTCCAATGTTACCCCAGGTGGCGCTAGTGGCAAAGAATCTGCCTGCCATTGCAGGAGATGTAAGAGATGTGGGTTTGATCCCTGGATCAGGAAGATCTCCTGGAGAAGGGCATGGCAACCCACTCCAGTATTCTTGCCTGGAGAATCACACGAACAGAGGAGCCTGGTGGGCTACAGTCCATGGGGTCGCAAAGAGTCAGACACGACTGAAGCGACTCAGCACGCAGACACATGGATCCAATAAATGGCACCTATATTTGTTTCTTCATTCTGAGTTTGTATAAAATCAAAAACTGACAAGTAGAGTTCAAAATACTAACTTTACTACTAGTAAAGTTTATCAGAGAGAATGACTTTTAATCTTTGACCAAATGAGTTAACTAAATGAATCACATTTGATTGGATAAGAACAGATGCCCCAACAGGGATACAGCGATGCTCTCGCAAGCTTACCCACAGTTTGAAGAGCAGAAAAGAATGCACGCACCAGGCAGACAGTCTGGCTGTGAAAAAGGCCACCAGGGCCTGAATCATGCACGTTTAGCTTTTTTCCTCCCAAACTTTTCGCTCAGGTAAGTCATTCCACTTTCAGAGGAGAAGGGAGAAAGAACGGAAAGAGAGAAATTCCAAGTATTCTTATACTTTTCGTTTCTGGGCAAGTAGAGCAGAAATTTGCTTTCCTCTTTGAAAACATGGGCAGAATAAAAAGGTATCCCTACTTCACAGGTAATAAGTAACAAGGACAAGTCCATTTCATTGTAGACAAAACCCCTTGTATTAAGACAGATGATGGAAATCAGTGTAATGTTATGGAAAATGGAGTCAATTCTATACTTATAAAAACGTTCAATTTCAGTTTATTTTTCATTACTCTAGCTGGTTTAAGGAAATGAGTGATTCTCATCTTGTCTAAGAGAACCAGAGTCTTTATGTGTCTATTTGTAGTTCTTATTTAAACACCATAATCCTAATAAGTATTTTAATGGACATATTTATCAAATTTCATTCTTCACATATCCATAATATTTAATACACTTACAGAATGTCCTACTTTTAATCTGTCTGTCCCTACTTTGTTCTGTTTATTTTTTTAGGAGAGTCATTACAAGCTCAAATGCAGTTTTATTGAGTTATAGTTGACATATAACATTCTATTCATTTTAGGTGTGTGGCATAATGATTTGATATACGCATATATTAAGAAATGACTGCTACAATAAGTTTATTAACATCTATCAGTTACAGTTTTTTCTTTTTGTGATGAAGGCATGTAAGATTTACTCTTTTCTAATTTTCAAACATACAGTACAGTATAGTTAATTATAGTCACAATGCTATGTATTACATCATCAGGACTTATTTATGACCAGAAGTTTGTAACTTGTGACCTCCTTCACCCCTGCCTCTGGCAATCACCAACCTGATTTCTAAATCTGAGTTTGATTTTCTTTTCAGATTGCACATAAGTGATCCCATACAGTATTTACCTTACTTTGAGTGATTTATTCCATTTAGCATAATGCCCGTGAGGCCTATTCATTTTGCAAGTGGCAGGATTTCCTTCTTTTTATGATCAAATAATATTCCACTGTAAGACATACCTGTCAGCTACTTGATTGTTGAGCCAGTCTATTACTCCAACAGCATTTGCTCACTTTGGGTCTCTGTTGTCACATTTTGGTATTTCTCAAAATATTTCAAACCAGAAAAAATATTACAACTCACTGGAGGTTCAGATGGTGGTTAGCATTTTTTAGCAATAAACTTTTTAATTAATGTACTTTTTAAGCAAAATGCTATTGTACACTTAGACTACAGTATAGTGGAAACATAACTTTTGTATTTTTTTTCCATCTAGTGTTATTGCAATATAATTGACATACAGCACTGTATAAGGAATAAGCATAATGATTTTTTTAATCTTTTTTATTGAAGTAGTTAATTTACAATGTGTTAATTTCTGCTGCACAGAAAAGTGATTTGGTTATACATATATATTCTTTTTATAATACTTACCATTATGGTTTATCACAGGATATTGTATATAGTTTCCTATGCTATATAGTAGAACCTTGTTATTTATTCATTCTATATATATCATTTGCATCTGCTAGCCCCAAATTCCCACTCCATGCTTCTTCCATCCCCTCCCCCTTGGCAGTTCAGTTCAGTTCAGTCACTCTCAAGTCTGACTCTTTGCAACCACATGGTCTGTAGCACGCCAGGCTTCCCTGTCCATCACCAACTCCCAGAGCTTGCTCAAACTCATGTCATTGAGTTGGTGATGCCATCCAACCATCTCATCCTCTGTCGTCCCCTTCTCCTCCGGCCCTCAATCTTTCCCAGCATCAGGGTCTTTTCTAATGAATCAGTTCTTCGCATCAGGTGGCCAAAGTATTGGAGTTTTGCTTTAGCATCAGTCCTTCCAATGAATATTCAGGACTGATCTCCTTTAGGATGGACTGGTTGGACCTCCATGAAGTCTAAGCGACTCTCAAGAGTCTTCTCCAGCACCACAGTTCAAAGCATCGATTCTTTGGCGCTCAGCTTGCTTTACGGTCCCCCTTGGCAGCCACATGTCTATTCTCTATGTCTGTGAGCCTGTTTCTGTTTCATAGATGCTATATTTTAGATTCCACTTGTAAGTGATATCATCTGATATTTGTCTTCCCCTGTCTGACCTACTTACTATGATAATCTCTAGGCTCATCCATTTGCTGCAGATGGCATTATCTCTTTCCTTTTTACGGCCAAGTAGTATTCCATTGTATATATGTACCACATCTTCTTTATCCAATCATCTGTAGATAAGACATTTAAATTGCTTCCAGTATTGTTACCTGGAAAAATCCTGTGGCCAGAAGAGCCTAGAGGGCTGTGGTCTGTGGGGTCGCAGAGTCAGACACAACTGGGCACTCAGAGATGCATGCATGCATGTCCTGGCTATTGTGAACAGTGCTACTATGAACATAAAATTGCATGTATCTTTTTGAATTATAGTTTTGTCTGGATATATGCCTAGGAGTTAGATCACTGGATCCTATGGCAACTCTATTTTTAGTTTCATTAGGAACCTCCATATTGTTTTCCATAGAGGCTGCACCAACTTATATTTCCACCAACAGTGTATGAAGATTCCCTTCTCTTCACACCCTCTATAGCATTTGTTATTTGTAGACTCAAATCTTGACAGTCATTCTGACCGGTGTGAGGTGTCATCTCCTTACATAATAGCTTTGATTGGCATTTCTCTTAAAATTAGCAATATGAACATCTTCTCATGTGCCTCTTGGCCCTTTGTATGTCTTCTTTGGAGAAATGTCTACTTAGGTTTTCTGCCCATTTTTTGATTGAGGTTTGTTTTTTTTTTATTGCTGAGTTGTCTGACCTATTTGTATATTTTGAAAATTAAACCCTGTTGATCTCATCATTTGCAAATATTTTCTCTCATTATGTAGATTGTCTTTTCATTTTGTTTGTGGTTTCTTTTGCTGTGTAAAAGCTTATAAGTTTGATTAGGTTCCATTTGTTTATTTTTGCTTTTATTTCTTTTGCCTTGTAAGACTGACCAAAAGAAAATACTGGTACAATTTATGTCAGAGAGTGTTTGCCTATGTTCTCTTCTAGGAATTTTATGGTGTCATGTCTTATATTTAAGTCTTTAAGTTTATTTTTGTGCATGCTATGAGAGTGTGTTCTAACTCCATTGATTTACATGTGGTTGTCCAACTTTCCTGATACCACCTGCTGAAAAGACTTCTTTTCCATTTTATATTCTTGCCTCCTTTGTCAAAGATTAATTGACATTAGGTGTGTGAGTTAATTTCTGGGTTCTCTATTCTGTTCCATTGATCCATGTAAACATAACTTTTATATGCACTGGGGGAAAAAAAATCCATGTGACTTTTTGTGATCTTTTCTTCACTGTGGTGGTCTGGAACATACTCTGCAATATCTTGGAGGTAGGACTATACATAGACCCAACATATTCTTTATCCACTAAACCGCTGAAGGACACTTAGATTGTTAGCTTGTCTTGACTATTTGCAAATAATACTGTGATGAACATGTGGGTGAAGGTATCTTTTCAAGTTCATGATTTTATTTTCCTTGTATAAATACTCAGAAGTGGAATTGCTGGGTCATATGGTAGCTCTATTTTCAATTTTTGGAGGAAACATCATGCTATTTTCCATAGTGGCTGCACCAATTTAGATTTCTACCAACAATGCACAAGAGTTGCTTTTTCTCCACATTTTTACCGACACTTCTTATGTCTTGTCTTTTGATAAGAGCCCATTTTAAAATCAGATTGTACATTTTCTTTTCTGTTGAGTTGCAATAGTTCTTATATATTTTGAATAGTAATACCTTATCAAATATTTGATAGGCAAAACTTTTTCTCCCATTTGGTAGATTGCCTTTACATTTTGTTGATGGTTTCCTTTGCTTTGCAGAAGCTTTAGAGTATGATGTAGTCCTATTTATTCACATTTGCATTTGTTGCCTTTGCTTTGGTGTTAAATTAAAAAAAAAAATCATTGCAAAGACTGATGTTAAGGAGTTATGTTTTCTTCTAGGAGTTTTATGGTTTCAGGTCTTATGTTCAAGTTTTTAAACCGTTTTGAATTGATTTGTGTGTGTAGTGTAAGATAGTGGTCCAGTTTCATTCTTTTGCATCTACAGGCCAGTTTTCCCAACACCATTTATTGAAGAGACTATTCTCTCCCCATTGTATATTCCTGACGGTTTTGTCAAATGCATTCCTTATAAGGTCTTTATCCAAATGAGCTGACATTCTGATTAATGGTCACTAGAATGACTTTTTTTTCTTTGTTTTCAGGAGTGAAAGACAGTGGTGTATTTGGGGGATGTGGGGGGCGGTGACTATTTGAGACAAATAGACAAATCAAGAGTTTGGACAGGAGATAGTTAACTTTGAATTATTTGATTAAAAAACAATCTCTATGCTTCAAGATACCTAAAAATAAGCAATATAATTATATTTACCTCAGTTTCTAAAGATTTATTCTAATTAGTAAGTTAAGGGTAGAAACTGCAGTATACAGAATGTCTAACAGGGTGTTCTCCCTGTGAGTGTTATTAGATTTAATATTATTACTACTATGTGAAACTTGAAACTCTACCCTAGAGAAAAGAAAACTGGTAGTAAAAATTTAGGTTTGTGATTTAATCACACAGTTAACATATACATTCATGATCCTAAAAGGTAATATTGTTATGGATCAGTTCACGGGCTATATTAACATTTCTATTTAAATTAAAAATTTTCACAGGACTGCTTTAGCTTTTTATCACTACAATTAATGTAGAAACTTGGAAAAAAATGAGTGATGACCCCTCATGCTTTTGGAGTTCATGAAAATGGAGGTAATTTTAATGCATTTGTTCACCAAAGTATTCTTTAAGCTGAACACACAGTAAGAAGGCAATGAAGTTTTGTTGAATGCATGAATAGATTTACAAACTGGAGGCAGCTGAGAATATAAAAAAATGTCCGTTTCAGTCTTCCTAGAAGGCTTTATTAGTTTATAATGGGGATGAAATTCCTGACCTTTTCAAGAGAAAGTGAAACATACAGGTCTTCTTCATAATTACATTATGTCGAAAGATGCCAGATTTTTACTGAGCTTTTTTAAAAGCATTTTTTGTTCAATAGAATAAATGTAGCTTTAACATAAGAAATAGTGTCTTCAAAAGTCCCCTTGTATTCTTTATTCCTAAAGGATCTTTTAAATAAATTAAGGAGGGTAGTGATAACCCTTATTAAGCATTGAATAATGAACTGTTGACCTGCTCTTATGGTGAACAGAGAAATTTTCCTTTGTACTTTAATTTGTCTAGAGTAGCAATGAACAATATGAGAAAAAAAAGAGCAAAGGCAATACTGATTTCTCCAGGCTCTGAGTTTCGGAACAGATAGAATGATTATTTGGTATAAATTGGGAGATTTCCTACCTTTTAAGATAGAAAAGATGTTGGAAGTATACGTATAATCACCTGGGGTAGTTTGTAATTTAAAGCAATTCAGACAATGGGACAAGCTGTGTAGCAACATAGTAAGAAATAAGATTCACATCTCAGTTTATTTGCTTCGGAGCCATGTAATTTTATTAAGTGACTCAATTTCTCTGTATTTAATTACATGATTTATAAAATGAGAATGAGAACAGTGCTATCTCATGAGGGCTATTGTAAGGATTAAATAAGACCACTTAAAAGAGGAATAGTACTAAGCCTGGCATATGGTAGGTTTCCAACAAGTATCGGTACCCCTTTTTGTTCCCTCAGAAACATGGGGAAATTTTGAAGAAAATCAGCTCACCCTTCTGCTAGGAAAGCACTCAAGGAACATAAAGATAAGCAATCTTATCAAAGTTTTATAACCTTAAGCCTCTATCAGAAAGATGCTACTCAATCCAATGAAAGGTTTTAAACAGAAATGTTAATAAAGTCAATGCAGTGATCCATAACAATACTGCCTTTTAGCATCTACTGAGCTGTGTTTGGAAAAAGTGAGAGATACAGAATTTCCCACAGACCTAATTTTCTCTCGCCAAGGCTTTCACTAAGGGTTTGACTGGTGTGGGTAAATAAGAAAAAAAATCATCACTGATGATCTCTGGCAAGAGACTCTTGGCACAAGGGTCAAGTCTTTGTTCTAAAAATCTCCCCAGCTGATTATTAAATACACCAAGGCTTGAGATGCACTCATCTCCAGAATAATTTTCCTGAGCCCATTATTTTCTGAAGAATAAAGAAACTACTCACCGAGTACCATTGGAAAAGCTGTGTATTCTTCCCACTTTTTCCCTGAGGGCCCAGTATTTGTATGATATAAATGGCATCCAGGTAGCTCAGATGGTAAAGAATCCAGCTACAATGCATGAGATCAGGGTTAGATATCTGGGTTGGGAAGATCCCCTGCAGAAGGAATGACAACCCACTCCAGTATTCTTGCCTGGAGAATCCCATGGACAGAGGAGCCTGGCGGTCTACAGTCCATGAGGTCACAAAGAGTCTGACGTGACTGAGCGACTAATGCTTTCACTTTCATAATTATAAATAACAAACAACTGGGGAGAAATATGGTTTTCAATGCTTGAGCCATTAAGAGACCCACCCTACCTTTTCACTTATCTTTTTAGGGTGGTCCCCTTGGGTGACTGTCGGGTAAAGTTCAGGGAGAACGGAACTGAATTCCCAAAGTGTATTCAAATCAAAAGTTATAGACACAAACTAGGCTGGGTTTAAATCAAAATGAAATAAAGTACAGAGTTGTTGAGGTTGATATAGGCTGAAAATTCTTGCCTTCTCTTCATTCCCAGCAAGAAAGTACCTTTCTTGTGTAATTGATGGACAGGCTTCCTGACTTGGAGACATCATTCTATTTTTTAACTGTTGGTTTAGCTGTTACTATTTTACCAATTCCCAGATCCATTTTTGTGCCATTAATAATGCCACAGAGCAGCTGTGTTAAAGCTGAGGCTGTCTCCTGAATTTGCCAACCTTTGAGGTCACCAAGTATAAGTAGTTCAAAGGGATTCTGTTCCTTTCAAGGTCTGATGTTTCCCCCACCTGTTACACTGTTAGGGCAATTCTCAACTTCATTTGCTAGTATAAACTTTTCCCATTCATTTCTGTGGTTGTTCTTTTTTCTACTTTTCCAATGAATATTGCCATTCTCATTTCTTTCTAATCCTTTATGATTAGAATTTCTTTTCAGGATCACATCACACTCTCTTAATTTTTATAAGAATCTTGGTTCCAACAAAGAGCTGCTCCTATCGTGTAAAGATCAGCTCTGGAGTCTTCCTCTTGTATCACATCAGCTCCTTCTCCAGCTACTCTGGTGTATTTCAGACTCTAGAAAAATTCTCCATTGTCATTTTTTTTAAGATTTCCAAGTCTTGTCTCCTATGAGGGAAGAAGTAAAATAGAAAAAGCCAGAAACAATATGAACATACAAGAACAAACAAGAAAGTGACTTTGATGTTGCATCAAATATGGCTCCAGTGCCCTTATCTAGGGTTCATGTGTTTAATATCAATTATAACATTCTGATGTTCTAAATCAAAGATACGGCTAAGGTCACAGTTACTATGGAGACCTCAAAGAGCATTGCTAACCTTCAGTCAGTTCTTTATAGTATCAGTGAAAGACACATGAAAAAGAAAGGCATTTAAAGAGGTTCAATATTTCATTCAGAGAATTTCTTTTTACTAAGGTTTAGTGAGGTCTTGGTTATATGTTTTTTTTCGTGCCTGATGTGAATATTTCCTTATTTTTAATATTAAATACTTTAAAATACTATCAAATACTTTTGTTTGTTGGTGTACTTCTCCAAGCTGCCAAAGTTTTATTTGGTTGTTAACTTGCATCAGTTTGTAAAAGTGACCAATTAATGTCATGGGTACATAAAAAGTGATTAATTCTGTTCATCTAACCAGACTTTACAGCATTTTAAAGTTTCTCCCGTTTAAACTGGGAGAAATGTTACTCACTATAAGTGGGGTTTCAACCAGGAGTGCACTGCCATTGGCCATTGGCTGTTATAGACTATGATCAAATGAAAATAAAAAACTAGAGAATTAAATGGTGCAAAGTCCCAGCACTCTTCCTTTGCCCACCTAGAAACTGAGCTTTCTGGGTCAATCACCTTACCTAAATGAGGGCTTCTTACTTTTATATATACAGTTTGTGTGGGGAAAGAGATGGTTCCTTGTAACTACTAAACTTTCAGGGAAAATGTCCCTATAAAAATATACCTGACATATTTTGTTTTCCCCACCTTCAACATAGACCTTAATGAATATCAGTCACACACACACATACAGACACCAACCATGCTGTATGTGTTCTATTGATGCATTACAAACTACCCAAAACTTAGCACTTGAAACACATATTTTATCACCATCTCACAGTTTCTGTGGGACAGGAGTTTGGGCTCAGCTTAACTTGCTTCTCTGCTCTGGGTTTTGTATGACTTCTATCAAGATGTCAGCAGGGCTGTGTTCTCATCTGGAAGGTTGACTGGGGAGGAATCCATTACGAAACTCATTCAGGTTTGGGCAGAATGCATTTCCGTGAGGCTGTATGACTGAGGCCTGCAGGTCCTACAGGCTGCCTGTACTTTGTGCTGCCTGGGCCTCTCCTTAGGCAGTTCACTGCTTCTTCAAGACAAGCAGAAGAGTGAGAATGGAGCTGTTTAACATTCTCTAGGCTCTGGTCTCGGAGCAGGCAATGACACCCCACTCCTGTACTCTTGTCTGGAAAATCCCATGGACGGAGGAGCCTGGTAGGCTGCAGTCCATGAGGTCACTAAGAGTTGGACACGACTGAACGACTTCACTTTCACTTTTCACTTTCATGCACTGGAGAAGGAAATGGCCACCCACTCCAGTGTTCTTTCCTGGAGAATCCCACGGACAGAGGAGGCTGGTAGGAGGCCATCTATGGGGTCGCACAGAGTCGGTCACGACTGAAGCAACTTAGCAACAGCAGCAGCAGGCTCTGGTATGGAGAAGGCAATGGCAACCCACTCCAATACTCTTGCCTGGAGAATCCCATGGATGGAGGAGCCTGGTAGGCTGTGGTCCTTGGGGTCACGAAGAGTCTGACATGACTGAGCGACTTCACTTTCACTTTTCACTTTCACGCATTGGAGAAGGAAATGGCAACCCACTCCAGTGTTCTTGCCTGGAGAATCCCAGGGACGGTGGAGCCTGGTGGGCTGCCGTCTATGGGGTCGCACAGAATCCGACACGACTGAAGTGACTTAGCAGCAGCAGGCTCTGGTCTTAATACACTTATAGAGAGATTACTACTTGTCAGAAGGCCGCATCAATGAGAGAGAACTTAAGTTTTCCTGCAGCCATCCTAAGACCAAAAATTATAGATTCCTGCACTATGGTCATCTCTCTGCATCATTTTCCTACATATTTTGGGACTCAAAGAAGGGCTTGCATCATTTCCTGCAGATATGTTTCAGTTGAAGACTTTACATTTTTAATCCTTTACCTCCTGAGATGAGAGTTCCCCAGGACTTGAGACTTATAACATCTGTAACGGTGTATACCAGCCCCCCTTCTCCTTTATTATTGAATCTCCACATCCACCCCCAGTTATTTCATCCATTCCAAGGCTTTAAAGACAATCTGCATGCCAAAGTTTCAGACTATCTATCTAAAGCCCAGAGTTCTCTTTCCATATTCAATCCTGCATTACAATTGCAATTATATTGTAATTGATTACATTACAATCAATGTACATCGATTACATTACAATCAATCCCCAATATTTTACTAAGATATAGTGCAGCTATCTTTATCTTAACAGTTAAAAATTGATTCATCTCCATTCTCCCTACTCACTCAATCCCACCCATCCTTGCCTGATTCTCTTCTTCCTCTCATTAAACAGCAGCATCACCCACTCAGTGACTCAGATCACCAGTGTGGGACTCCTATGCTCTTTCCTCTCCCTCACCATTTACAAATTATCATATACTAACTATTCCATGGGCTTCCCTTGCAGCTCAGCTGGTAAAGAATCTGCCTGCAATGTGGGAGACCTGGGTTTGATCCCTGGGTTGGGAAAATCCCCTGGAGACGGGAAAGGCTACCCACTCCAGTATTCTGCTTACCAATATTTAGAATTAACACACCTGAGCCCATCACTCAAATTAAGAAATATGTTACTATTACTTTCTGATGGATTTAACTTTGTACTTGCCTGAAGAACATTCTACTTCCTCTGCATTCCTCCAGAGCTAATTTCTATTCCAAACTTTATATTAATCATTGCCTTGTTCTTCTTTAGAGGCATCCTCTAACAAAATAATAATTATATTTGTCTGGTTTTGAACACTATAAAAACAATATTCTAACACATGCTTTCTTCAATAGCCTGCTTTTTTCACTATTCCTTGAGATCTCTCCACAGTGTTGCATGTAGGGATAGTTAATTTGGAATCTGTATATATTTTGTAAATATATAACAATTTATTTATATGTTTACTTAACAATGGTCATTTGTGTCTTAATTTTTCTTTTACTATTATAATGCTATAATAGTAATCTATTATATAGATTACTATATTTATTACAGGATATATATATATAGGTATATATATAGTAATGTATTACTATATTATATAACAGGAATGTTATTAAAAGTCCATATCTAGAAGTAGAACTTCTGGATTGTAATACATGCAAATTTCCAAGTTTAATAGTTAATGCCAAATTATTTTGCGGTGTACAGATAAAAATTTAAACTTCCTCATGAAGTGTTTTAAGGGTTCCTGTTGCTCTGTATCCTGACCAAGATTTGATTTTTAAAGATATTTATTTTTGTCAGTTTGGTAGGTGTAAAACAGCGTTTCACTGTGGTTTAATTTTCATTTGTCCAAAATGTAATGTAGGTGGATATATTTCAGTTTATTTTGGGCTCTTCTGTGAAATTTATGTTTGCTTTTTTGTCCATTTTTCTATTAGGTTGTTGCCATTTCTTAGTGAATTTTATACCAAACTTCTTTATACTGTATATGTGTGACATTATTTTTCAGTTATTCTCTCAGTTGGTGGCTTTTAAAAAATTTGTAAGCAACAGAATTTTTCCCCCTTTGGTCAACAGAAGGTCTTGATTTTAATGTAAATTAAGTAATTATTAATTTCTATATTAAGTGATTTTGTATCTGACTCAATTCACTCCCCAAAAGTCATGAAGATATCCTATAATTTCTCATAAAAATTCAAAATGATCAGCTTTTGAGTTTTAATCCACATAGGACTAGTATTTGTGTATGATGTGACATGTGTGATGTAAGAGATACATTCTTTTTTTAATACAGTTGAAAATTCATTCAGTTACCATTGATTGCACAATTCCCTATTTTAGATCTTGTTTCTATAGATTGGTGGTTCTGTTTCTTGGCTCTCTTCTGTTGTATATTTTTTATCTTTGAGGCAAAAATCACACTCTAAAATGCTATAGCTTTATCATAAGCCTGGATATCTAGTAGAGCAAGTTCACTTAGATTTGCTTAAAGAATGTTATGACCATATTTTTCTCTTCCTATATATATATATATAATTTTAATTGCCATAATCTATGAAGAACCCTATTGAGATTTTTTTATCAGATTTGTGTTGAAGGTTTAAATATATTTGCAAAGAACTGACAACTTTACTGACCCTCCATATTCTTAAATATGGTATACTTTATAATAACTTGCTAAATTCTTATTAATTCTAATTATCATTCTGTTGAGTGTTTCTTACAGATAATGTCATCTATTTCTCCCTTTCCGATACATAAAACTTTTATTTACTTATTTTTGTTTGATGGAGAGCTCCAGAACCTTTATTATACAGGGAATGGAAGCAGATAATAACCTGCCAGTGTTTTGTCATTGTTTCTTCCACAATTCAACCCCTGGCTTTCTTACCACTCTATCTCCATTTTCTACTTTATTAATTTCTGATCTTTATTATATCCTTACTTCTACATCTTTTATGTACTTCACTTTTTTTTTTTTTTTTTTTGGCCATGCTGCATGGCTTGTAGGAGTTTAGTTCCCCAATCAGGGATTGTACCTGCACCTTAACCAGTGGTTCGCCAGGGAATTCTAACTTTATCATTTTTTATGCTTTTTGCTAACTTAAGTTTGATAAGTAATTAATTTTCAACCTTTATTCCAAGACAGATATTAATGCTATAATTTCCTTTTGAGAGTTTTTTTGCATCCCACAAGATTTGAAATATCCCTTATTATTGGTCACTTAAATATTTTCTATTACAAAATCTGCCTTGACCTATTAGTTATGTCATATATGACTTCAGATTTTTTAAAACATTTTTTTGGTTTTTGTTAATTGCTGCTGCTAAGTCGCTTCAGTCATGTCCGACTCTGTGCGACCCCACAGACGGCAGCCCACCAGGCTCCCCTGTCCCTGGGATTCTCCAGGCAAGAACACTGGAGTGGGTTGCCATTTCCTTCTCCAATGCATGAAAGTGAAAAGTGAAAGTGAAGTCTCTCAGTCATATCCGACCCTCAGCGACCCCATGGACTGCAGCCTTCCAGGGTCCTCTGTCCATGGGATTTTCCAGGCAACAGTACTGGAGTGGGGTGCCATCTATTAATTTCTAAGTATATTTAAATTTTACCTATTTAGATGTTAAGTAATTGACTATTAAGAAATTTTGGTCAGTGCATATTCTTTGGAATTTTTCAAGACTTTCTTTATGAAACAACTTCTTTACATGTGCTTTACACATATGTTTTATTTTTAAAACAAAATCTAGTTTAATCACATTATTAGAATCTTTTATACTCTTACACTTTTATCTTGATCTAATAATTTTTAAGGCGACTGTGATAAAATATCTCATTTTGATGTCAGACTTTCACTTCATATATTCTGAAGCTATATTAAAAAGTGTTTTATAAGTTTTAAAGTTATTGTATATTTCTGGTGAAACATTTATCATTATATTGTTACCTTCTTCATCCCTAGTAATAGAATTTTTGCCTTAAAAACTACTTGTCTGACATAAATATTGTATGGCATTGTTTTCTAGAGCATCCTTGTCTTAAACTAGCTCTTTATGAATCCAGGCTCCACGCAGAGGTCATTGAGAAGTGAGTACAGAGAAAGGCTTTGTCCTTTGTCTATTGTCGCCCGTACAGTCCAGTCATGAAAACCTGGATCTAGGCTACTCATGATCAGCAGATACACCCAGGGCAGCAGTTACCCTCAGTGCTTATTAACTTCTTTGGATTTATGCTCATGCTTCATTTCTGGCCCCATAGCATTTGCATTTCATTTTATTACTTGAAAACTAGCTTATTTATTAAAGAAAAAATACATATAGATAGAAACACACACAATTATTATTTAGGTATAGAGGAAGCATTTTAGTTCTCTTGTCTTCCATACCGTCATTAAATATCTTCGTTTCCACGGCCACTGACTTCAGTTAGGTCCTCACTGGTCTTTCTGCATTTGCCCTTCCAACCATTTCTACCACAGCCTGAGAATCTTTAATATGGCCCGTGACTGGCCTGATGTCTGATGACTACTTCTTTGTCCATATTTTTGCCTCATATGAACCCTTCCCCAACTCCAAAACACTTGACTCTGCTATAAAGGTTGCTACGTACCTTTATGGAGGAATTTTTAATGTATACTTTGCTATAAACATTATCTTACCTGGTCCTCGCAAAAACTGTATTCATTCTTATTATCTCCTTTTTACAGTGAGAAGTAGAGAGGGTAAGTGACTTAACAAAAGTCACACAGCTATTAATGAAACTTGAGTTTCATTCTATGTCTGCTTGACTTCAATGAACCTATGTTATTTTCTGATCCTACTATAGTTGCTTTCTCATTTCTGAGCTTTTGTTCCTTGTCCAAGAATTCATCGCTCCCTTCTCTCTTGTCGTGACTTTTTTATCCTTGAGGTCTTACTTGCTCAAGTGCCCTCTTTAATGTGCCTTTTTACGCTGCCATAATTTCTCATCTTCTTTACTCTTCTGCATTTCCCTTTAGATGCTAAGCTGTGTGACAGTAGAGATGAAATCTACTTTGTTCTCAGTGCCATCTTTAGTATCACGATACATACTTTCTGAAAAATCTCTCATATACTGGTTCCAAAAATTCTGATGTGATGTAAGGGATTTTGTTTCATGGTAAATCAAAACATGGGGAATTTTTTTGTTTTTCATTTCAGAAGAACCGGTCAGTAGTTCCCAGGTCAAAGAGAGTACTGATTTGATTTACTGTTTTCAGTATAAAGTTCCTTCTCATGGTCGAAATTGTATAAATATAAAAGTGAAAGTTATATTTTAAGAGCAAGCTCTTTAATGAACCCATAGAATGATTGTTTAATTGCATGTTGAGCAAGATTTTCAAACTTTGTAATACTGTGAGAGAAATGTGAGTTCCATAAAATGAAAATCTAAGCATTGTACTTCACTTTTGAATCTCCATAAGATCTATGTACTTCTGTCTTCACTCTTAAGAATTTAGATAAATGTGGTTGATGCATTCTTATCATTTCTATGAGAAAAAATATGTATTTTCATCAGGAAAAAAAGTACCAATATTTGTTCATCCCTTTTAGGCATTAATACTTTATTTTACATTTTATTTTGAATTATTTTGTCAGACTATTTACTTGTTCCCATGTGATATATGTAATAAGAGATGGAATTTACCTTCAGAATTTAAGAAATTATTTTTGAAAACCAGTTAAACTAGTATAACTAATGAAAAATTCATTTTCATTGTAGTAAAATTTGAGGATATATATATTTTTTTCAGACCCAACATTCACTTCTAATTGTATACCCTACCAAAAGACATGGTTAGATATACTAGGATAGATATGCACAAATGCCATAGCATCCTTATTCATGATAACCAAAAACTACAACTAATCAAAATGTTCATCACCAATGGAATGGAAAAGTAAATCAAGGTGTAGATTATTGACAGCAATTAAAATAAATGAATTACAGATATCTAGAATCATGGAGAAATCTTAATTAAAAGCCTAATATTAACTGAAAGAAGTCACACCAAAGAAATATATACTATATGATTCCATTTAAAGTTCACACAGGCAAAACTGAATTACTTAGTGATATATTTTCAGGTGATAAAACTATAAAGAAAAGCAACAAAGTTATTACCATAAATGTTTGGACAGTGATTTCTTTGAGTGGCAGGGGCTGGGTTACAATTGGATAGGTTGTTCGCATAGTTCTAATTTGTAATGTGTTGGTGGTTACATAAATATTTGCATTGTTACAATTCATTAAATTGTGCACTTATGCTTTTATACGTTTTCTTATATTTGCATATTTCATAATTAAAGGAGGACAGGACAACAGTAAAATTTCATTTCTGTTTAAGTCCGGGATATTACTGAAAGATGAACTTATCAGGCTCTATAGCACATTAGTCTATACTCACTGCTCAGGGAGGAAATTACTTCATTGAGGAAAAAGAAGATAAAGTTTGTTGTGGTTAAGGAAGAGTCAACTGTTGTCATTATCAAGATGTGTAAAACACTCATTTTATATTTACAGCAATAAGCCAGGTTGAGCCAGTCAAAACTATTTTGAATAGTGGCTGATTTCACAAAGTAAGGCTGTAGAATAGAAATCCATTTTTATACAAAGTTAATATGGCTAGTCACTTTAATGTCTGATATTCTTTTTATTATTGTGTTCTAAGAAAATTCATAATTTCATCAAGTAACTAGTAGAAACAGTTTTGACATCCTTATTTCATCAGCCATTCGGTGTATAGAAAAAGTTGCAAAAGAGTCACAAACACATGTGAATGAACTGGTGAGAATTTTGTAATACTTCTTGCTTTTCTGAAGTATTTAAGAGCAAACCTAATAATTCATTAAAGAAATATTAATTGGCCAGCAACTGTGTTGTAACTCACAATGCTTGAGCTAGGAATAAAAATATAAAGATGATATGCCTTTTGGTCTTAACTTGCTTAAAATATTTGTTTCTAATGGGTTAGGCTTTTGAAATTTCGTATTTTAGCTGTGGTTCATTCAACTGTTTCAATTAAGAGACGTATATTGTCAGCTCCATTTAATTGTTTCCTCTGGCCATGTGAAGTATAACTTCCTTACTCAATTACAAATGTTCTGAAATTTTGGAGTCCTTTAGTTTACCTTAATCAGGCTGAGCATAATGCTTTTAGAAAAGAAAAAACAAAAGTTCACATATCTGAGAAATATTTAGGAAGTCTGGCTAAAAGAATGAAGGAAGGAGATGGTCCATTCAGTTTTGGATATGCCGCCTTTCAGACGGCCATGGGACATCCAAGCAGAGGAGTCAAGAAGTTAATCTGGCACAGAGCAACACAATTCTGTACAGCAATTATCCTTCGATTACAAAAATAAATTTACATTACATTTAAATTAAAAAAAATAGACTGAGATTATAAAAAATGAAAGTTCTTGAGGATTTATTCCTTGGAGTGGATTCTTTCACATGGAGATGGTAATCGAAGCACATAGATGGTAATTAAAGCTATAAATGATGCTACTCAAAAGACTGTATACAGGACGTGGCAAGAGACAACCCGAAGACACTGCTGTTGAAGGAAATGGCTGTGAAATAGAAAGAAAGACAAAGAAAATGACAGAGCGTGGTATCATTAAAGCAAGGAGACTGTGTTTAAAGAGGAGAAATTAGTCACCAGTACTAAGCCCTATAAGTAAAATAAGGGATTAGAAACTCATTAGGGATTTAGAAACAAAGCATTTAACAACAGTTTCAGGAAATTCTTGGGGGTGGTTTCCAGATTGTAATGGGTTGGGGAATGCACAGAGAGTGAGGCAAGGGGGAAACACTTTTTAAAGAAGTTTTCCTGTGAAAGGGGAAAATAGAACAATACCTAAAGAATGACTTGAGGACAAGGGCACTGAGCTGTTTTTAAAGATGGAGAGACTTAGGTATATCAACCTTTGCTTGTAGTATTTGGCGGATGGATTCTGTTTTCTTGTGCTGTGCTTAGTCGTTCAGTTGTGTCCGACTCTTTGCGACCCCATGTCTGTTTCCTTTGGGAAGAGATAATAAACTGGAGGTAAAAAGATAGCTAACATAAAGGAAAATAGAGGTGATAACCATCTATTTGAATAATGGGAAAGAGATGTGGGGAACTAAGGAAGAATTTATCCAATCTTGAGTGGGGCGTTGGTTTTTGTTTTTTTCCAGTAAGGCATAATATAGAAGGAAAATTTAGCAAGGACTTTGAGGTAAAAGTGGCTTCCCTGGTGGCTCAGAGGGTAAGGAATTTGCCTATAATGTGGGAGGGAGACCCAGGTTTGATCCCTGAGTCAGGAAGATCCTCTGGAGAAGGGCGTTGGCAATCCACTCCAGTGCTCTTGCCTGGAGAATTCCATGGACAGAGCAGCCTGGTGGGCTGCAGTCTGTGGGGTCTCATAAAGAGTCAGACACAACTGAGCAACCAAGGCTTGAGGTAAAAAGAGAGGTCAGAGCGACAGGCCAGGGAGACTAAGTTAGTCAGGATTTAGATTGGGAATGATAGAGACATACAGTTTTGAGGGTTAAGGGATTAAATGTCTTGATCAACATGGAGAATGAGGAGGTCTGAATGAGAACTCCAAGGCTAAGAATTTGTCAGAGAAAGGAATTTAAGATTTTAGAGATAGACCAGATAATAATAGGTTCCAAGTTTGTACAAGGCAACTGGTAGCCAAGATGGAACATGAGCAGACCTGTCATATTGGCCTGTATTTCCCTCAGTCTCCCATATTGGTTTAATACACTTTTATCTCCAAATACCTCCCTTTTAACTTTACCTACAGTGTACAATTATTTCTTTATCTTTCTGTTCAAAAATCTACCTTAATTTTATGAGTCAACTGAAGACCAATGTCACTCAAGCCCTTCCTCATTACCTCAGCCCCCTGGGATTACTTCTTCTTATATCCTGTTACGAATGCACAACATTCAGTGTGTTTCCCTCAGTGGTCCACGTGAGTTACCAGGGTGTGCTACAAACATGCCATGTCCTGCTATCCCTTTGGTTCCAATCAGTACTTTTTGTTCATGCCTGTGCCTGCCTGGGAAGCCTTTCCTTCTCTGTCAAGCTCTATCGGCTCTCTGAGCTAGATACCCTCCTCTGTGCTCTTATCACTCCCTATACATACATCTATTTCAGCACTGCTGCCTTGGGCCCACATGAAACATTTTATATTTTATTCCTTACAAGCCTGTACATTTCTTGAAACAGCTTTTGCATTTTATTTATTCCAGTGCCAAGAACTATGCCTGGTATAGACCAGATGTTCAGTGTATGTTTGAGGAGGAGGAGGTGAACTTCAATGAAGCCTTGTTCAGTCACTTAGTGGCTATCTGATCTACACGTGTTACATTCATTTCCCCAGCCTCTGTTGTCCAGAGGAAGAACAAGGACATCCCACAAAGCTGTTGAGGTGTCAGGTGAGTTAACTAATGGAGAGGAAGCCTCCATCTAGTATCTGGCAGATAGAAAACTATAGTGAATACTTTCAACTTAATTTGAATCTACTTTGTGTCCTTCTTGTATTTTTAAATTGGCATTTAGTATCTGTCCTGCTATTCAGATTTTATAAGAATATCTTAACTCATCAGCTAGATATTATTAGTTTCTTGAGGATAGGGATCATATAGTATATTGGCTTGTGTATTTCACATTACCTAGCATATGTTATGAATATGAATAAGTACTCATGAACAATGAACATTAAGCATTACCAAGCAGATGAACTACTTTCATAGATTCTGATGGCCTAGCTCTGAGACAAACCAGATAGGATAATTTAAAACATTCTTTAAAGAGGACAGAGCTACATATAAATGTATCTGTCATCAATGACACAGTTCAGCCTAATCAACCACTACCTGAATGGGGGGGTAAAAATCATGAATTGAAATTTGTATAAAACAGAAGCAGAATGCTTTTTCCCCTAAATGATTATAAGCCAAACTGCATACAGTCTAGTCTCTATTATTTGTGGTGCAGGAAAATTCTAATCTGGGCTACTCACCATACAAGCAGACATTTCACCACATGAAATGTGGTGACATCAGATATAGAGATGCTTATATAACACCTGAATCATTAAATCTCTTTTCTCTGTGTTCAAAGAAATGTTCTGGATTATATAGGGATAGCATTTAGCTGCACATTATGTTGAAAATTAAAGCAGACAAAAGCCTTGATATAGATGACCTATATCAAATAGTGTTTTTCTCACATAAATGTGCACAGTTTTCATTAAAAAGTGTATTCTTAACTATTTAGTGATTTCTTGGTGAAGATAGCAAAGCCCATTTCATAACTGTATGGTAGAAAGATTTATATATGTCTCATTATACAGAAAGAAGCTGAAGCAGAAAAAGAATTTCACAGAATAACTTAATAGTGAATATATAGAAACATACTTGTTGCTCAGTTCTAGCTATTCAGAAAGAAGACAGGTGTAACCCTCATCAATCAAGTCCATTCCTTTATTCTGGCAATTTAGTATGGTACCGATCAGGAAGTTTTGAATAATATGCATGTCACAACCTCAGAGTGGAGAGCTCATTTGACTTGTCTATTTGTTTGTACATATTTTGAATTTTTTAAAATGACACAATACAACTTGAAAAAGAAACATTTGATTGCAGGAGTTCATATGTACTCTTTAGATGTTTTCATAAACCTTCTTCATCTATATTTTCAGCAATTTTTCTTGGACGTCTAACAAATACCGAAATCAGTTTGCCTCTCCACTTACCCTTTCATAATGTTCGTGACACAATCCTGTGTAATTTGACACCTTGGAACTTTAAACAGACTCAGAATCTTTTGGACCTTCTAGCCATCATCAATTCACATAGTGTGCAGTAAATCCAGCTCAAAATAAACAACACAGATGGAATCGAAGCTTATAGTACAATGTCAGCAGTATCCACAGATTGACAGAGCTAGTTAGGCTGCCAGATGCACAGAATGTTGTTCTATCTACTTGTTCTTTATAACTGGACTTGATGGAGTACATCAGTGTCAAACTCCTTGCTGATTTCCACACGCACACGCACAGAAACGCACCCGCATAAACACGCACATTCCTGCGCTCTATATCAACGGCGCCATCTGCTCTCAGCTTTACATGTGGTAGCTAACTAACTATCCTACTGTGCCTGGGTCTCACCGACTGCTTTCCCTGGAAACAAATGACAACAGTTTTTATCTTGTGCCCTCCTTGGCATTATAAAATAAGGCTCTTAACATTTCCATACGCATATATTTTACATGCATTTTTTAAATTCTGTTCTCCGTTTTATTTACTGATTCCCTAGAGAATGGCAATATCTCTTTTTATATCTCCCCCAAATTGAGATCTTCCTATGGAACTTCACATTCCAAGATTGTTTTTTCTAACTAAGATTTACATAAAAGCAATATATATATATATATATATATATATATATATATATGTGCCACGGGCCCTGGGATCACTTTGCTCTTTCCACACTTTTGAAGGGTGCTGTATCCTGCTTGCCAAATGGGGATGTAAAAAATTGGGGGGTTCAACAGATATTCACTGAGGCAAGACATTCATTCCTTTTCACTATCCTTCTATAAAATTCCACTGGCAAAAATGACCGTGCTGGGAATGTTAAGATGAGGGAATTGTACAAACAAATATTTTCATACACAAGTATCTTGCCTGCAGCCAAAAGCTCATGTTAAAGAAATTCGTTCCCAAATGCAGAAATTTTTGCCTTGACCTCTTTGCCCTCTCTTATGAGATCTAGACGTGTACTAACAAAAAAGGGATAATCACTTTTTTAAACTGATAAAATTCAATTGTAATGTCTTTTCAAAGCAATATATTCATATAACTAGGAGTATGGAATGTCATAAGAAGGTGTATAAAATGAAATGACAGAAAGATGACCAAGCTTTGGGCCATACCAAACATCTATTCCTGACCTATTTCCACGTCTGGCACCTGTCTTTATGACAGTCTCTCCAGAAGATCTACAGAAATTATACTTACCTTCTGGTAACTAGGTAACATAATCTCCTGGAGGCTAGCTAATTGCAGCCCACGATAACCTCACATACAGTAACTGTTAAATTTTTCATTTCTTTCAAATTATTATGGATCAGTGGAGAGGGTATTGATTTGATTCATTAACGGATTCCCAGTCTGTTCCAAGGTTAATGATTACATGTATCTCAATTACATCCTTAACAGGTTATACCGTATGATTTGTTTTAACTGCTTGGTACATTGTGTATCTTCCTCAGCTGAAAGGCTTCTTAGCACTTCATGATTTAACAAATCTTTCTCCTCCTGTCCCTAAAACAATGAACCTGCTTTGACAGAACATAGCAAAGCAGGGCAAAAATAAATTATAAAATCTTTTTGCAGGATTCTCCAAGAACCATAGCATAACAGTTTATTTTAGTCAGGTAAATAGTCTGTGATTCATTTATGTTTCAAATATTTATAAATATAGAGCAGGGAGGGGGGGGTCAATCTTTTTTATTTGGTATTTTATACCACTTTTCTTATGTAGGAAGCACTTTTTTAACTTTGATCTTTAGAATATACACATAGTACAATTTTATATTAAAAAAGTAGAAGTAAAATAAATATTTTTTAAATCAGCTGTAATCCTTCCAGCAAAATTCAGACACATTTTAATGGCTTTGAAAAACAAAAACAAAATAATTCAGAATATAACATTCAGATGACACTCTTTAGGATGACAGTAAGGCAAATGGTTTACAGGTGCACTCACACATTGGCCATGAAGCCAGGAGAACAGAGACAGGCACTGGGCAGGGGTTCCTGGGGCAAAGAACCCACAGCTCTCAATTAGAGGACAACACAGGGATTTTGACAAGAAAGAAGACAACTGTTTATTCTAGTCCTTCTATTTCCTTTTTATCCGCTTTCTACTGCCTGCAACCGTATTTGCCCCTATATGTTTAAGCCAAGCAAACAAACCTCCTGTGTCCTGAACTAAAACCGTTGAATCATGGAACAGTCTATCTAATCTTGCCTTCTCTTGGTGAGAAAGCTCTGCTTCCTGCACATAGTACTGTTGAGTCCAGAGCAGGAATTATATCTTAAAGAATCTTATCACTTTTACTATCCACTTGTATTCGGAACAATCAAAGCACCCGAGTCCTCTCCTTTCTGGAACCCCCAAGATTCTGACAGAGTCTGGGGACTCAGAAGCCAAATGGGAATCATCAGGAGGAGAGACTTCAGTTATACAATCCATTAAATAAAACAATAGAGCCTGCAGCTGAGCTATTAAAAAGAGTAGAGCAATTTTTATTTCAATGGCTACATTTTATTTCCTCTTCTGAGTGACTGTTAACAAAGGGCCGCTGAAAGGACTGGATAAAAAGCAGGCGTCAGATGCAGGATCCATGAGTTAAACAACATTATTAGATACAATTTCATAAAATCTAGTTGCTTTTTTGCTACTAGAAATCATGTCCTTTTGTCAACTTGTGGTCACATCAGCACTTCTGCTGATATAATTTGCTCCAGCTGCAGAGCATAGCTGGCCTGCAAATCAAGAACCAGAATGAGGACAGGCAGGAATAACTCAATGGCTTGGATAATGTGCAAATCACTACACTTCTCGCTATTAGTCTACTTTTTTTTTTTTTTTTTTTCAGAATATTTGGAAGAGGAAAGATTTATCTTTAGCAAAGCAGCCAATCAGCCACCCTCTTAAGAACTGGTTTGTCTGGTTATCTTCTGAAGCCTAACCCTCTTTGCAGTGATGCTCTGTAATCATGACATTATGTATTAAAAAAAAAAAACTTAACTTTCTTCACCCACCATAAACTGGCAGTCTGAACACCTAATGTCAAACAGCTGCTGGTTTTATTCACCTCCCCTATAAAAGTGTTCCTTAGATTTAAAAATATTCCTGAGTAGTTCTGTTAATCATTTTTACATTTCAAGTGCTTCTATCTGGCCTGGGATGTACAGGTACAAAATAATACACATTCTAATGTCAACAAATTGCTGTAAATGCCTTGATTCTAGACACAAAAGATCCAGTCAAAAATGAAATAAAATTCTACTTATTGATTTTGGCATAAGCAAAAATGTTAGGGTCTTAACTAGTCATTCAGCATTGAACTTCAGACAGCTCCGTTGGCTTGATTAGAAAATCTATGGATTTACATTGAAATCAATTAGAATTGGATCCTAACTGTTTCAAATTCAGCTATAATTGAATGCTCAACAATCACTCGTACGAAAGAAAGAGTTTCTAAATAAAAGCACAACCCAAGTACTCTTGCTATCTGAGGAAATCATTACATATGGTGAGCAAATAAGAGAGAATAAACAACAGCGTATACAGCTGGAACAGCTGAATCAGTGTCCGTAATAGCGAGAACAGCTTACCAAGCATACAAAGGCAGCGCTGGTCTGCTGTTCACCAGGGCAAGTGAGCTGAGATTCTCAGTTCACGGGATGGCAACCTTTGAGGGCCAGGTACAATCCTATGTGCAAACTCATCACGTAACCTGTCACCTTTGAAAATTCATTATTGCACAAGTACCCACATCCAAAGCTTGGGTGGGGATATTTTCTCTCTTTCTTTGTTAACTGACCTGAGAACTCTGATGGCTACTGAACATGCTTTTAGGTACCATCGTTGGAGAGAGGACAGAGAGCAGTAATGTGCTGTGTACCTGTGGTACTGAACCTGTTTTCCTTTTGGCAGAACAGCACAGTGACATGCACATCAATTCCATGCTTTTTTCTCTTCTTCTCTTATAACATGTTGCAGAGGTGTATTCGTCAAAATCCAGGGCCCTGATTACTCCTTAAATTAGAATGGAAGCAAGAACACTTTCTGAAATGTATGTGGGTGATTTTTTTCTCCATCCTGAAAGTTTTAGCAGCTTTCCCCTGCTAGGTGCAGGCCTAGCTCTAGCTTATAAAAACAGATTTTAATGCCTGGTTGGAATCAATGAGAGCTGATTCTTCACATTTTTCAGGTGTATAGTATGTACGTTTATTGTTGGCCCCTTCTGAGAAGGTGGAAACTTATGGTATATTTAAAATAGAATTATATTCTATTATGATGAAAAAGTATGTTAGTCTCTCAGTTGTGCTGACTCTTTGTGATCCCATGGACTGTAGCCCACCAGGATCCTCTGTCCATGGCATTCTCCAGGTTAGAATACTGGAGTGGGTTACCATTCCTTTCTCCAGGGGATCTTCCTGACCCAGGGATCGAACCTGAGTCTCCTGCATTGCAGGCAGATTCTTTACCATCTGAGCCACCAGGCAACTATATTCTGTTATGATATTGACTAACAAGTCTGCATTATTCATTATGTCAGGCAATTTTCTTTCCTCGAATAAATGAGAAACAAAGTGAATGAATTGCAAGGCTTTTTATCCCTTTGGGAAAATAAAAACACCAGATAACAAAAGAAAAATGTTCGGCAAAATGAACTTTGATCTCTCTCATCACACTCTTTCAACCCTGCTCTCACCTGACATCCTTACAGGTGGGGCTTGTATAAAAGACAGGGCAAGGAGGGGAGCCTGAGATCTCTGAGGGGGCTCTTTAATGAGAAGCAGCTCTTGTATGGTTCTATGTTTGTTCTAGCCCAGAACAAAGTCCTTCTTTTATCATCATTAACCCATAAACTGGTTGTAGTAGTGAGTAAAATGTGTGGGACACTTTTTAAACACAGAGACGTACTTAAGGCTGCCAAATTGCAACCCCCTTGTCAGATCATCGATGCTCATCTGGTATCCTGAACTGATGCCTAGACAGGGAACAGTAACAATTAAAAAAAGTGTTTCTGATGTTTTCTTTCATTTTTCAAAAGGGAAAGCATAATTTACTCTATCCACATTGAAGTTAGAAAGAAGCTGTTCTTTCTTAAACTTCTCTTTCTATATCCTCTGAATTGCTGGTATTGTGGAAGTCACAAATCAGGCAGAATAATATATGTGGCTTTGAAAGTCTACTGGATCAGTCTAATAATTTGCTTAACACTAGGGTTTCAAAAATATTGTGCTTGGAAGTTGCATCACCCCACAAATACACAGAGAATCTTTTTGAGCACTGAAATATACTGTTACTTGGGTCTGCTTCATGAGGTGTTAGTCTAGCATGGGGAAGATAAGTTAAAGTATTTCCATCTTACCAGATTCAAAGTATCATAGTTCAAATAGTAATATCCAACACCTTACCTGCTTGTATGCTATTTTGCCAGTTGCTTTTGCTGGCAGTTGGCCCTCCTTTTAAAAGATAAAGATTTCTACAACAACAAAATCTCTGTATAAATTTTAGTTTTTCTGTATTTTCTTCCCAGTCCCTGTATGTTATATTTGATTTATGTCTATAAGCACCAGATGATGAGAGAGGGACAACCACACTGGAATGTTCTGAGGGTTAACAGAGAGTCAACCTTAATGTATCATCGGACTATTGATGCAAATTTAATTGCAGAAGTAAATCTAAAAGGACAAAAAAACAAAAGAAGAAGAGGTAGGAGAAAGAAAAGAAACAAACAGCAAGATTAAAAAAAAGGGGGGAAAACAAAACCTTGGAACAATTTCTGCTATTTTATCTAATGTTTTGTCTGCTTTAAACAGATTAGTGAGTCACTGTCTTTTTGTTTTGTTTTATAAAAAATTCCATTGACTTAAAAGACTACTGCCAACATAGACAGCAATACCACAAGCACAGTTTTATGACAAAAACATTTAAAGCAAAAAAGAATTATTTCAGAAGTATTCATGTTATTGAGGATGCCTGAATTTTCACAAAATATTTCCTGGGACTCAGTGAGAGTCCAGGAGCCAGTTGTTTCTTTATGATTTCCAGTCAGCCCAAGGCAGCCTCACAGTGAAATGCAGGGGCATGCAGGCTTAGCTTAGGCAGCTGGTAAATGAAACCAGTGACGAGTTATTTTCAGATCTTTCTTACGTGGATCTTCCTTAGAACAATGTGTATTTATAAACTTATAGAAAATTTGCATGCAAAAGAAATCATGATTACTTGCATTGTCTTTTCACTGACCATAAATCAGAAGATTCTAATACTTGTGCCTGTGTTTTGCGGTTGATGGTATTCGCTTTCAAGTTTGGATGCAAACCTCATAAAATGGGGACTACCAAAATTAATATTCAACTTACTTAGGATATAGTATGTGCTCTCTGAGGCAAGTATTTATGGAAAACTCTTGTTCCCCTGCTGGATTGTAAGGCTGACTAAATCACAGATTGTGTCCTGCTTAGCTATGCATGTCCTGGTGAACAGCAGAGTTCCTTGCACATAGCAGAATGAGTGAACATTTGCAGAGTTAAAGTGGAATCCAATTGAATTATAATGGTAGCAAGACAGCAGTCATTTGACAATTCTCTAAAACAGACGTAGCTGATAAATGGACAATTTCTAGCATCTAAAAGATTAAGGAAAGATAAGCTTCTATCTTTATGTTAGAAGACTCTAATTTTTTTCACCTTGGATTTTCAAATACCTGTGTCCCCAACTGATTGCAGTTTTTCTGGAAAAAAATAATAATTATCCTTCATTGGATGTCAACTTTGTTCTAGGCATTATGGTAGACATTGTATAAGCATTATTTTAGTTCTTGCTACATTAATCCCTTGAAAGAGTCATGTTCAGCCCCATTTTTCCAATGGGAAGACTGGAATCCAGAGATATAATGAATGACTACTCACAGTGCATGATAAGACTGAAAAAATGGCTCCTTGCCCCAAAAGATACCATGGACTAATCCTCAAAATTTATTAATATAAGTTTATTTGACAAAAGAAGGAGATAAGATCTTTGTAGACATGCTGTCCGTAGGGTCGCGCAGAGTCGGACACGACTGACGTGACTTAGCATGCATGCATGCATGCACTGGAGAAGGAAATGACAACCCACTCCAGTATTCTTTCCTGGAGAATCCCAGGGACAGAGGAGCCTAGTGGGCTGCCGTCTATGGGGTCGCACAGAGTTCGACACGACTGAAGCGACTTAGCAGCAGCAGCAGACATGACGTGATTAAGTTAAGAATCTTGAAATGGGTAAATTATTCTGGGTTATCCAGATGGGCCCCAAATACAATGACATGTATCCCTATAAAAGGGAGGCAGAAGGAGATTGTACACACACAAGGGTTGGGGGGAAATGAGGAGGACAAGGGTGGTGTAAAGACTGAGCTAGGGATTGGAGCGCTGCAGTCACAAGCTAAGAAATTCCATGAGCTACCAGAAAACAGGAGGTAAGTGACGGATTCCCTTAGGGCCCCAGAGCGAGCAGAGTCCTACTGATATTTTGATTTTGGCCCAAAGATACTGATTTCAGACTATCAGCCTCTAAAATCTATGAGAAGTTAAATTTCTGTTGCTTTAACTCACTAGGTTTATGGTACTCTGTTATACTGTGGTCTTGGGAAACTATACAGCACTTGGGTGTAACAACATTAGACTATGAAGTGAGCATATTAGTATTCTATTACTGCCTTACAAAGTACCACAACTTTAACATCTTAAACAACACTGATTTATTATCTTACAGTTCTGTAGGTCAGATGTCAGGGTGGCCTCAACTGCAGTTCTTTGCTTGGACTGAAATCAGTGGGTTGGCATGCTGGCATCTTACCATGAGACACTTTTGGGTACTTTTGGGCACATTTGGGGCACTGTTCTGGAGCCAGGAACATTAATGGCTGGCCACTTTAAAAATCCTTACCTAGCAGGAATGGATTTTGTCCAGATTGTTTTCTGCTGGTAGAGAATATAGCAGGGTCATTACCTGGTAGCCAGGTTCTCTACTGTCAACCAGATGCCTCTCCTGAGAGTGAGAACTCAAATACTCCTCTAGTACCTCTGGAAAAAAAAATCTTTGTCTTTGGCCATTATTTGAAACTCATTGCTTAAAATTGTGCATATAGCTTTCTTCTGGCTTCGTCTTGCTATTTCCCAGTGTGTCTATGTGTAGTGAATGATTAAGTACCTGAATAAAGTACAATGGTGAGTACATATATTCGAGGCCAAATGAACTTGCAAAGAGGGTTTTAAACATTATCCTGGTTATTGCAAATCTGCACTTGATTGGTGAATGTGAGTGCAAAATATAAAGTGATGATTGGCAGATGGATCCACGGTGCACATGAATAACGCTGTAAGCAGAGTCAGGATTCAACAAAAGAACAGGATGTGAAATATTGCACCAAGGTTGTTCACTAGAAACTATTTTTTTATGTAATTAGTTTATTTAGCTGCGGTGGGTCTTTTGTAACATGCTGTCTGTGGACTTTCTCTAGTTGCGAGAGCAGGGACTACTCTTATTGTGGTGGCTTCTCTTGTTCTAGGAGAATGAGTTTTAGTAGTTGTGGGAAACAGGTTTAGTTGCTCTGCAGCACATGGAATCTTCCCAAACCAGGGAGCAAACTGGTCTCCCTTGCATGGCAAGGCAGAGTCTTAACCACTGGACCACCAGGGAAGCCCCCACTAGAAACTACTGAGAACTTGCAGTTGCCCAAGAGTGGGCAGTGCCCATCAGCTATATTTGGTGAATGTATGAGGTTTCAACCATGGTACCCTATTGTCTCTTGAATTAAAAACAAAGAAAAAACTCTTTTATATGGAAAAAGGGATTCTGCAGATATAATTAAGGTTACTAATCAGTTGACCTGAAATTAGGGAGATCACCCTAGTGGAACTAAGCTAATCACAAGATCCGTTTTTAAAAGTTCCAGATATCTAGAGCCTGGTTGACTGGGACCCATTGCAATATGGCAGCTCTTGAGCACAAGGAAATCACTCTGAAACTTCTAAGGCCATTCTTATTTTTTTTTCTTTTTAGTTTATTTTATCAATATTTTATTTACATAACTATAGCTGACTTACTGGAGAAGCTAATGGCACCCTACTCCAGTAATCTTGCCTGGAAAATCCCATGGACGGAGGAGCCCGGTGGGCTGCAGTCCATGGGGTCGCTGAGAGTTGGACACGACTGAGCGACTTCACTTTCACTTTTCACTTTCATGCATTGGAGAAGGAAATGGCAACCCACTCCAGTGTTCTTGCCTGGAGAATCCCAGGGAAGGGGGAGCTTCATGGGCTGCCGTCTATAGGGTCGCACAGAGTCGGACACGACTGAAGTGACTTAGCAGCAGCAGCAGCTGACTTACAGTATTAGCTTCAGGTAATAGCTTCAGATTATTTTCCATTATAGGTTATTACAAGACACTGAATATTGTCCATATGCTATACAGCAAATCCTTGTTGCCCATCTGTTTTATATATAGTGATTGGTATCTCTTAAGCTCATACTCCTAATGTATCCCTCCTCTTCTCCTTTCCCTTTTGGTAACCATAAGTTTGTTATCTGTGCATGTGAGTCAGTTTGTAGGTTGTTATTATTATATTGAGTTGTATGAGATGTTTCTGTATTTTGGAAATGCAACCCTTGCTGGTTGCATTGTTTGCAAATATTTTCTCCCAGTCCATAGGCTGTCTTTTCACTTATGGTTTCTTTGGCTGTACAAAAGCTTATAAGTTTGATTAAGTCTCATTTGTTTGCATTTGCTTTTATATCTTTTGCCTTGGGAGACTGATCTAAAAAAAAAAAAATTGGTATGATTTGTCTGACAATGTTTTGCCTACATTCCCTTCTAGGAATTTTATGGTGTCATGTCTTATATTTAAGTCTTTAAGTCATTCTGGGTTTATTTATGTGTAAGCTGTGAGGGAGTGTTCTAACTTTACTGATTTACAGGAGGCTGTCCAGCTTTCCCAGTACCACTTGCTGAAGATATTGTCTTTTCTCCATTGCTTATTCTTTCCCTTTATGTTGTAGATTAATTGACCATAGGTGTGCAGGTTTACTTCTCAGCTCGCTATTCTATTCCACCGAGCTATACGTCTGTTTTCTGTGTGTGTGCCAATACCATGCTGTTTTGATTATTGCAGCTCTGTAGTATTATCTAGAGTCTAGAATGTTTCTATCTCTGCCTTCATTCTTTTCCTCAGAATTGCTTTGGCAATTCTGGATCTTCTGCAGTTCCATATAAATTCTGAATATTTGTTCCAGTTCTGTGAAAAATATCATCAGTAATTTGATGGATATCACATTAAGTTTGTAGATTGCTCTGGGTAGTATGAACATTTTAACAATATTAATTCTTCCAAAATCCAAAAGCAAGGGGTATCTTTCCACTTATTTATACCAGCTTTCAATTTCCTTAATCACTGTTTTAGTTCTCAGCATATAAGTCTTTCACATCCTTGGTTAGGTTTATTCCTAAGCATTTTTTGACACTAATTTAAATAGGATTTTTTTAAACTTCCCTGATATTTCACTGTTAATATAAAGAAATGCAACTGATTTTGATATGTTGATCTTATATCCTGCTACCTTGATGAATTCATTTATCATTTCTAATAGTTTTTGTGTGGAGTCTTTTAAGATTTTCTATATAGAGTATCATGTCATCCACAAATAGTGACAGTTTTACCTCTTCCCTTCCCATCAGGATAACTTTTATTTCCTTTCCTTATCTCATTGCTGTGGTTAGGAGTTCCAATTCTACGTTGAATAGAAGGGAAGGGGCATCCTTGTCTTACTACAGAATTTAGCAGAAAGACTTTCAACTTTTCAGCCTTGAGTATTAAATTGGCTGTGCGTTTGTTGTAAATGATTTTCATTATTGAGATACTTTCCTTCTATACTCATTTTGGTGAGAGTTTTTATAATGAATAGAGTTTTATCAAATGCTTTTTATGCATTTCTGAAGAGGCTCGTGTGGCTTCTGTCCTGTCTTTTGTTGATGTGGTACCACAATGATTGATCGGCTTATGTTGGACTATACCTGTGATCCAACTCGATTATTGTGCATGATCTTTCTTATTGTTATTCGATTCTGTTTGCTAATACTTTACCAATGATTTTTGCTTCTATATTCAAAGATACTGGGCTGTAATTTACTTTTTAATATTGTCTTTGTCTGCTTTTGGTATTAATTAGGGTGACAGTGGTTTCATAGAATGACTTTGGGAGCATCACCCCTTCAATCTTTTGAAATAGTTTGAGAAAGATAGGTATGAATTCTTCTTTGTATTTTTGGTATTAATAGAATTCCCCAGTGAACTTATGACCAGCTCAGATAACTTCATTATCTAAGTAGCAATATTTTATCTAATTAATTGTTGTCTTGCCTGGAGTAGGGTATCATTGTATATTTGCTGAATTAATGAATGGAAGAGCTATACACCCAACCTGAATTCCAAAAGTTATTCACAAAATTCCATCCCCTGAAGAATGCTGAAGAAAGTCAATTAAATGCAAAAGAAAAGGGACTGAGAATTCAAACTAAATAGACAAAAAGAAAAACTAATCCTCTTTGGTGCATATCTGAACATATCATGCCGTAATGTCAATTTATGAATGTTCCTGTGTAGAGTTCAGTGCTAGGTTGCTATGGTAAAATGCTAATGGGAATTTCTCCTTGGGTCAGGGGGATTATATGACATAAAGGGTACTGGCATCATTTCATTTTCCACAAGCCTTGTAGAGGTCCTGAAATGTGCTGCTTTACAATTTGTTACAAATTTTTGATGTCACACCCTCCAGTAAAACATATGGACCTGCAAAAAAAATAAATGATAAAGGAAAAAAAGGCTTTTTTTTGTAAACTAATGAAGTTAATCAAAACAAAATGCTAGAACCAAAGCTTGTTATTATTAAGCAGTGTTGAATAACTTCAGCCTAAACCATCTAAGTTCTTATTATTATAAAATTCATATTTTCTGTATTATGTCATCATTTGGATACTAGCCATCCTCCTGTAAAAAATCTCAGTGTTTAAAGTTTGGTTTTAATTAGTTATTAATTAGTTGACCTTAAAGAAATTAGGGAATGAAACTAATCTAATGACTCCTTTTTAAAATTCCAGATATCTAGAGCCTGTTTGAATAGGACCCATCATTATATGGTAATTCTTGAACACAAGGAAGGTAGTCTAAAGCTTATAAGACTGAGTAATACTCCATTGTGTATATGTACCACAGCTTTCTTATCCATTCATCTGCTGATGGGCATCCAGGTTGCTTCCATGTCCTGGCTATTATAAACAGTGCTTCGATGAACATTGGGGTACACGTGTCTCTTTCCCTTCTGGCTTCCTCAGTGTGTATGCCCAGCAGTGGGATTGCTGGATCATAAGGCAGTTCTATTTCCAGTTTTTAAAGGAATCTCCACACTGTTCTCCATAGTGGCTGTACTAGTTTGCATTCCCACCAACAGTGTAAGAGAGTTCCCTTTTCTCCACACCCTCTCCAGCATTTATTGCTTGTAGACTTTTGGATCGAAGCCATTCTGACTGGCATGAAATGGTACCTCATAGTGGTTTTGATCAGCAGATGAATGGATAAGAAAGCTGTGGTACATATACACAATGGAGTATTACTCAGCCATTAAAAAGAATACATTTGAATCAGTTCTAATGAGATGGATGAAACTGGAACCTATTATACAGAGTGAAGTAAGCCAGAAAGAAAAACACCAATACAGTATACTAACGCATATATATGGAATTTAGAAAGATGGTAACAATAACCCTGTGTACGAGACAGCAAAAGAGATACTGATGTATAGAACAGTCTTATGGACTCTGTGGGAGAGGGAGAGGGTGGGGAGATTTGGGAGAATGGCATTGAAACATGTATAATATCATGTATGAAACGAGTTGCCAGTCCAGGTTCAATGCACGATACTGGATGCTTGGGGCTAGTGCACTGGGACGACCCAGAGGGAGGGTATGGGGAGGGAGGAGGGAGGAGGGTTCAGGATGGGGAACACAGGTATACCTGTGGCAGATTCATTTCGATATTTGGCAAAACTAATACAATATTGTAAAGTTTAAAAATAAAATTAAATTAAAAAAAAATAAAGCTTATAAGACCATTCTTTGTAACCAACTCAGTACCATTAATTCACCTCATAGTGTCTATTAATGGAATGATCTCTAGACTAGGAATCAACAGTGTGATCTGTATCTTCCTATGCTACTCACCTGCCCCTCAAGCCAAGTTATTTTTAATAATTTTCTTTTGGTTTCTTCATATTCAAATTATACTATCATATTAGCTATCTTTAAGGTATCTTGATTCTATATAAGTTCGGACTTTTATCTTTTAGGAAGCAGCTTGCAATGGAGCATATGAGCCCAAATTAACTAAAGAAGTCATATTTGTCAGACCTTAAACTTTAGTGGTATGATTTTACTTCCACACTTCTTAGGTTATCCATTTAGTCAGTCGATTACTTCAGTAGTTAGTCATTTATTTGCCTTTGCGTTGCATATCTATAAGGGTTGGGCTTTTGAATTTCAGTAAGTCTAAAATCCTAGACTAGCTCTAGTTTTCTGAAACCAGAAAGCCAAATAAAGGTGATCTCTTTCAAGTAGCCACTATTTCTTGCAAAAATCAATGTCTCTGACATTGAAGAGCTAGGAATACCAGGAACAAAACTCAGCTTGATTAATAATATATGCTGTTGAACGCAGCTGCCATGGAGAAGACAAGTAGGCTTAGTTGGGATAGAAGGCAGTGGGTTTCAGGCCCAGGTGAGTCATTATGCTGAAGGACACAGAACTCCAAATGGACCTAGGAATTCATGGAATGGAATCAACTTAACAGGTTCCAGTTAGAATAATGAAGAGGAGGGATGTTAAATGAGGTAGAACTCAGGGTTTTAAAAGTAGACTAGCGAAAAGCACCAGGATACTAAGTGAATCTAGAATCTTAGAGACAATAGAACAATAAACATTAAAAATGCAAGATATTTTTAAATACTTTTTTTCTTTAGTGCCCTGACTTTGGATGGATACCGCTTTCTTTATGTGCACTATAAACAAGATGTTAGAGGACAAGAGGTATGCATTTCCTCCTGACAGGTGCGTGAGTAGAGACAGGAAGACAGGTCCCTTTTGTTCTTAGCTCAATGCACACAAACATCATGATTTTCCTTCTGAGTCATAGTCAGCTTCCCCTCAGCTAGCTACCTAAACTGTACTGCTAATTAGAGCAACTACAGTTTCTTTTTTTTTTTAATCCCACCATATTGACATATCCTTTATTCTCCCCTTGCTATTAAAATATGAATGAAGCATATATTGATTTTTAGTGGTATTACACAGGATAATATCCAAGACATGATTTATATTACTTTTTGAATAGTGCCTTCCAATCATATATATCCAATATATCTGTATTTTACAAAATTAGGATCATACTTTGTATACTACTTTGCAGCCAGATTTCCTCTCAAGGTATAGTTGAAAATTCCCATAAAAATGTCTATGGTACAATATATTCATTTGCTCTTTGATATACACACTTAACATCTACCCCAGTGTTGGTCATTTATGTTGTTATCATTTTCACTATTATAAAAATAACATGAAATGAACATGAATGTACTATCCTACTCTTGTGACAGTTTATTATTCACTGCAACATTATAATAAATTATAATAACATTTTGTAAAACATCAAATATTTTGACATAAATTTTCTTCTAAATTTACTTTTTAAAACATACCCCTAAAAATTTGAGAGATCATTTCAAATACAGTTAGTGTCACAGATGAAACCAAGGAGAATTCTCATTGCTATCTGAGGCAGGCTATTTAACAATGAGAAAACATGTTTTTAAAAGTAGTGCTTATTACTGGAAAGCAATAATCATCAATGGCCCCTAATACCACAAGTGAGATTAGAAGGTTTAAGAGAAAACTTTTCTCTTTTGTTTAATTTTCTTCACCTCCTACTACATTCCAGATGTTGTTCCTTCCTTCAGTTTTTTCATACACGAGTCTTTTCATTTTTCCTGCATGTTTAACACTTTTCAACTCTTATTTCTCTTTTCCCCTTTTCTTGATATTGTTTTATCTTCTTTCATTTAACAAACATCATTTCCACTTACGTACAAAAGTCAAATACAAAGAATAAACTAGTGAATGATATGGCAAAGAATTTGTAATCTAATATGCTGGTGAGAATTTGTTTATAGTTTACATGGGCATCCCAGGCTTTTTGAGTAAAAAGTCAGACAGCGAATGTTTTAGGCTTTCTGGGCCAGTTTCTGTTGCAACTAAACTCTACCACTGTAGCACAAAAGCATAAATAGACAATATGTAAATGAATGGGCATGGCTGTGTCCCAAATAACTTTATGTAGAAAAACAAGTGGTAGGCCAGGTTTGACTAGTAAGATGTAGTTTGCCAACCTCTAATTTAAATGTGCATTTATATGAGAAATGTGATAAGAGAAATAGAAAGGTATACAGAAACCAAGACTTCCCTCCTTTCCACCAGCTCATGTTAATCAAAAACCTTGATTGCTTAATCAATAACCTTTGCTGTTCTTACTTTAGACATGATACTCTTCTAATGTAATTTTCCTTCTTTCTTAATATTTTAAATATTTATTTACTCAATGTAATTAGTGAAGAGTCCTACTGCTAGATTATAAAATCTTGTTGAACTATCATGATGCCATACAATGAGCAATATATAGGGCATAGATTTTTTGTTGTTGTTGCCATAGCCTTCTCTATGAATATATTTGAAGCTATATCATCATTCTTGGAAAATTAGAAACCTTTTCATATATGGCTAAGAAACATCGGGTATCTAAAAATGGATACTGTGAACAATTTATGATATTCACCCTTCATTGTAGAATACAATGCCTGAGAAAACATGGAAACAAATTAGTTAATATGCTCAGGTATGGAGAGTTAATGCAAAGACAAGCTCACAAGGATAAAATGTCTGTCATTCTTTGCTGTATATGAGTTTAGTGTTTTTCAGAATTGTGTTATAAGGAAAATGTATTAAGGAAAGTACTTCATAATATTAACATTAAGGTAGAAGATCAATAACAATATCGACACAGTGATTTTCAACTGAGGCAATTTTACCCCTCAGGGGACATCTGCCAATGTCTGGGCACCTTTTTGGTTTTCAGTACCGAGTGACGTACTACTGGTAACTAGTATATAGAGGCCAAAGATCTGCTAAACATCCTGTAAGACAAAGGACAAACCCCACAACAAAGAATTATCCCAACTCAGCCTTTTAGGCCATTCGGTTGATATTGTTTTAACAAATGTTTTGAGAAATGTAGATTCACATTCAGTTGTAAGAAATAACAGAGGTAAGATGATATGAATATGCCATGTACCCTCTACCTAGCTGCCTCTAAGGATGACACCTTGCAGAAACTATACTACAAAGTCACAACCAGGACAGTGACATGAAACACTCAAGATACAAAACATTCTTATCATAAGATCAGATCCCTCGGGTACCCACATATTTCCCCCCAAACCCAAGGCCACATATTATTTGATTCCATTTATATAAAGCATGTAGAATATTTCCAGCTGTAGGGACAGAAAGTAGAGTAGTGGTTACCAGGGCTGGGAAAGGAAATGGGGATTGACTGCTAATGGGTATCGGAACCTTTCTATGGTGATAAAAGTGTTCTAAAATTAGATGTTAGTGATTGTTATATGACTTTATGAACACAATAAACATCACTAAACTGTACACTTTAAATGGGTGATTATTATACAGCTTGAATTATCTCTATAATGTTGTTATAAGTGAAAAAGATAAATTAGCGTGTTTCTATTTCTGAGCTTTATATTCTTTCGCTTAACATGTCCATCCCTTCCCAGTTACCACTCTAGTTTTTATTGCTGTAATGTTTCAAAGTTTTAAATTCAAGTAAGTGATTGCTGCATTCTGTAAAACTGTATCTGTAAAATGCCTGCTACAGCTTTGATTGTGATTATGTTAAATATAGAAATTATTCTGGGGAAAAACTGACATCTTGACTCTTTAAGACTTCCAATCCATGAACATAGTTTTTCTCTCCTTTTTTTTAGATCTTCTCTGATCACTTTCATCAACATTTTATTGTTCTTGTCATTCAGTCACTCAGTCGTGTCCAACTCGTTGCGATTCCAAGGACTGCAGCATGCCAGGCTTCCCTGTCTTTAACTATATCTCCTCGAGTTTGCTCAGACTTAAGTCCATTGAGTTGATGAGGCCATCCAACCATCTCATCCTCTGTCATCCCCTTTTCCTCTTGCCTCAGTCTTTCCCAGCATCAGGGTCTTCTCCAAGGAGTCAGCTCTTTGTATCAGGTGACCAAAGTATTGCTTCACCTTCAGCACTTGTCCTTCCAATGAATATTCAGTGTTGATTTCCTTTAGGATTGACTGGTTTGATCTCCTTGCATCCATGGGACTCTCAAGAGTCTTCTCCAGCATCACAGTTAGAAAGCATCCATTCTTCAGTGCTCAGCTTTAATGTTTCAATATATAAATCCTGTACATATTTTTTTAGGTGTATATGCCTAAGTATAAATTTTGGGAAGGCACTATTATAAATGTTACTTTTAAAAAACAATTCAGGTTTTCAAAAAGTAGTATATAGAAAAACAATTCATTTTTTGTCTTAAGCTTGTACTTTACAACCTTGAAACTCATTATTTATACAGGGTCCTTTGTAGGTTTCTTAAAATTATCAACAATCATGTCACCTAGGAATAAGGACAGTGTCATTTCTTCCCTATATTTCATTTTTAAATTTTTATTTCTGGCCTAACTGCTTTGAGTAGAATTTCTACTATATTGGGGAACAGAAGTAGAAGTTGTTCAGTTGCTAAGTCATGTCCCACTCTTTGTGGCCCCATGGACTGCAATATGCCAGGTCCTACTGTCCTTCACTATCAGTTAGAATTTGCTCAAATTCATATCCGTAGAGTTGATATTGCTACCTAACCATCTCATCCTCTGCCATCCACTTCTCCTTATGCCTTCAATCTTTCCCAATAACTTCTTTTCCAATGAGTCAGCTCTTTGCCTCAGGTAGCCAAAGTGTTGAAGTTTCAGCTTCAGCATCAGTCTTTCAAATGAATGTTCATGGTTGATTTCCTTTAGGATTGACTAGTTTGATCTCCTTGCTGTCTAAGGGACTCTCAAGAGTCTTCTCCAGCACCATGATTGAAAAGCATCAATTCTTCACTGCTCAGCCTTTTTTATGGTCCAACTCTTGCATAGGTACATAACTACTGGATAAACCATAGCTTTGACGGTATGGACCTTTGTTGGCAAAGTGATGTCTCTGTTTTTTAATACACTGTCTAGGTTTGTCATAACTTTTCTTCCAAGGAGTAAGTGTCTTAATTTCATTGCTATAGTCGCTATTCACAGTGATTTTGAAGCCTCAGAAATAAAATCCATCATTGCTTCCACTTTTCCTCTTTGATTTGCCCATGAATTATGGGACTACAAGCCATGATCTTAATTTTTTTTAATGTTACTCTTTTTTTTTTTATTTTATTTTATTTTTAAACTTTACATAATTGTATTAGTTTTGCCAAATATCAAAATGAATCCACCACAGGTATACATGTGTTCCCCATCCTGAACCCTCCTCCCTCCTCCCTCCCCATACCCTCCCTCTGGGTCATCCCAGTGCACTAGCCCCAAGCATCCAGTATTGTGCATCGAACCTGGACTGGCAACTCGTTTCATACATGATATTTTACATGTTTCAATGCCATTCTCCCAAATCTTCCCACCCTCTCCCTCTCCCACAGAGTCCATAAGACTGTTCTATACATCAGTGTCTCTTTTGCTGTCTCGTACACAGGGTTATTGTTACCATCTTTCTAAATTCCATATATATGCGTTAGTATACTGTATTGGTGTTTTTCTTTCTGGCTTACTTCACTCTGTATAATAGGCTCCAGTTTCATCCACCTCATTAGAACTGATTCAAATGTATTGTTTTTAATGGCTGAGTAATACTCCATTGTGTATATGTACCACTGCTTTCTTATCCATTCATCTGCTGATGGGCATCCATGTTGCTTCCATGTCCTGGCTATTATAAACAGTGCTTCGATGAACATTGGGGTACACGTGTCTCTTTCCCTTCTGGCTTCCTCAGTGTGTATGCCCAGCAGTGGGATTGCTGGATCATAAGGCAGTTCTATTTCCAGTTTTTAAAGGAATCTCCACACTGTTCTCCATAGTGGCTGTACTAGTTTGCATTCCCACCAACAGTGTAAGAAGGTTCCCTTTTCTCCACACCCTCTCCAGCATTTATTATTTGTAGACTTTTGGATTGCAGCCATTCTGACTGGTGTGAAATGGTACCTCATAGTGGTTTTGATTTGCATTTCTCTGATAATGAGTGATGTTGAGCATCTTTTCATATGTTTGTTAGCCATCTGTATGTCTTGGTGAAAGAAATCAAAGAGGACACTAATAGATGGAGAAATATACCATGTTCATGGATTGGAAGAATCAATATAGTGAAAATGAGTATACTACCCAAAGCAATTTATAGATTCAATGCAATCCCTATCAAGCTACCAACAGTATTCTTCACAGAGCTAGAACAAATAATTTCACAATTTGTATGGAAATACAAAAAACCTCGAATAGCCAAAGCGATCTTGAGAAAGAAGAATGGAACTGGAGGAATCAACCTACCTGACTTCAGGCTCTACTACAAAGCCACAGTTATCAAGACAGTATGGTACTGGCACAAAGACAGAAATATAGATCAATGTAACAAAATAGAAAGCCCAGAGATAAATCCACGCACATATGGACACCTTATCTTTGACAAAGGAGGCAAGAATATACAATGGATTAAAGACAATCTCTTTAACAAGTGGTGCTGGGAAATCTGGTCAACCACTTGTAAAAGAATGAAACTAGAACACTTTCTAACACCATACACAAAAATAAACTCAAAACGGATTAAAGATCTAAACGTAAGACCAGAAACTATAAAACTCCTAGAGGAGAACATAGGCAAAATACTCTCTGACATACATTACAGCAGGATCCTCTATGACCCACCTCCCAGAATATTGGAAATAAAAGCAAAAATAAACAAATGGGACCTAATTAACCTTAAAAGCTTCTGCACATCAAAGGAAACTATTAGCAAGGTGAAAAGACAGCCTTCAGAATGGGAGAAAATAATAGCAAATGAAGCAACTGACAAACAACTAATCTCAAAAATATACAAGCAACTTCTACAGCTCAACTCCAGAAAAATAAATGACCCAATCAAAAAAATGGGCCAAAGAACTTAATGTTACTCTTAAGAGATTTTTCACTCTCCTCTTTCACCCTCATCAAGAGGCCCTTTAGATCCTATTCACTTTCTGCCATTAGAGTGGTTCTGTTGATTAGTTGTGTTTGACTCTTTGCAACCCCATGGATTGTAGCAAGCTAGGCAGTCCATGGGGTCGCTAAGAGTCGGACACGACTGAGTGACTTCACTTTCACTTTTCACTTTCATGCATTGGAGAAGGAAATGGCAACCCACTCCAGTGTTCTTGCCTGGAGAATCCCAGGGATGGGGGAGCCTGTTGGGCTGCCATCTATGGGGTCACACAGAGTCAGACATGACTGAAGTGACTTAGCAGCAGAAGCAGGCTTTCCTCTCCTTCACTATCTCCCAGAGTTTGCTCAAAGTCATGTGAATTGAGTCAGAGATACTATCAATCATCTCATCCTCTGTTGTCCTTTCTCTTCCCACTCTCAACCTTTCCCAGTATCAGGTCTCTTCCAGTGAATCAGATCTTCTCATTGGGTGGCCAAAGTATTAGAACTTCAGCTTCAGCACTTCCAATGAATACTCAAGAGTTTATTTCCCTTAGGATTGACTTGTTTGATCTCCCTGCAGTCCAAGGGACTCTCAAGAATCTTCTCCAACATCGCAGTTCAAAAGCATCAGTTCTTTGACACTCAGCCTTCTTTACAGTCCAACTCTCACACCCTTACATGACTGGAAAAACCATAGCTTTGCCTATAAGGACCTTTGTCCAAAAAGTGATGTCTCTGCTTTTTAATACACTGTCTAGGTTTGTCATAGTTTTCCTTCCAAAAGGAGCAAACATCTTTTAATTTCATGTTTGCAGTCACCATCTGCGGTGATATGGGAGTCCGAGAAAAGAAAATACGACACTGCTTTCACTTTTCCCCCTTCTATTTGCCATAAAGTGATGGGACCGGATGCCATAATCTTAGTTTTTGAATGTTGAGTTTTAAGTCAGCTTTTTCAATTTCCTCTTTCACCCTCATCAGGACACTCTTTAGTTCCTCTTTACTTTCTGCCATTAGAATGGTATCATCTGCATATCTGAGGTTGTTGATATTTCTCCTGGCAATCTTGATTCAAGCTTTTGCTTCATCCAGCCCAGCATTTCACATGATGTACTCTGCACAGAAGTTAAATAAGCTGGGTAACAATATACAGCCTAGATGTACGCCTTTCCCAATTTTGAACCTGTACATTGTTCATTCCATGACCGGTTCTAACTGTTGCTTCTTGACCTGCATACAGGTTTCTAGGGAGACAGGTATGGTGGCCTGGCATTCCCATCTTTATAAGAATTTTCTACAGTTTGTTTTGATCCACAATCAAAGGCTTTGTTATTGTTGTTCAGTCACTAAGTCATGTTTTGCAACTCCATGGACCACATCATGCCAGACTTCCCTGTTCTTCATTATATCCCAGAGTTTGCTCAAATTCATATCCATAGGATCAGTGATGCTATCTAACCATCTCATCTTTTGCGTAGTCAGTGAAGTAGTAGATGTTTTCCTGGAATTCTCTTGCTGTCTCTGTGATCCAGTGAATATTGGCAATTTGATCTCTAGTTCTTCTGCTTTTTCTAAACCCAGCTTGTATATCTGGAATTTCTCTGATCATGTAATGCTGAAGCCTAGCTTGAAGGATTTTGAGAATTACCTTTCTAGCATGTGAAATGAGTGCAACTGTATAGTAGCTTGAACACTGTCTGGTATTGCCCTTCTTGGAATTAGAATGAAAACTGACCATCTCCAGCCCTGTGGCCACTACTTAATTTTCCATACTTTAACAGCATCATCTTCTAGGATTTCAAATAGGCCAGCTGGACTTTTGGGAGAAGGCAATGGCACCCAACTCCAGTACTCTTGCCTGGAAAATCCCATGGATGGAGGAGCCTGGTAGGCTGCAGTCCATGGGGTCGCTAAAAGTCAGACACAACTGAGCGACTTCATTTTCACTTTCCACTTTCATGCAGTGGAGAAGGAAATGGCAACCCACTCCAGTGTTCTTGCCTGGAGAATTCCATGGACAGAGAAGCCTGGTAGGCTGCAGTCCATGGGTCGCACAGAGTCGGACATGACTGAAGTGACTTAGTAGTAGTAGTAGTAGCTGGACTTTCAGTACCTTCCCTAGCCTTGTTCTTTGTAATGCTTCCTAAGGTCCACTTGATTTCACACATGCACATCCTTATCTTGTTCCCAAATTTAGGGACAAACCATTCACTCTCTTACCATTAAGTATAATGTTAGGTGCAAGATCTTTCAATCTCTCTCATTAGATTGACAAAATTCTCTTGTATTCCTAGTTTGCTAAGAATTTGTTATTACAAATGGATGTAATTATTTCAAATGTGTTTTCTTCATCAATTGATATAATCATGTGGTCCTCTTTAAATTGTTAAATGGTGAACTGCATTGATTTTTGAGTGTGGGATCAAGCTTGTATTCTCACAATAACCCCTCATTTGATCATGGTGTATTAAATTTGCTAATATTTGTTAAGGATTATCTGTGCCCTTATTCATGGAAAATATTTGTCTATATTTTTTCTCCTCTTACTTTCTATATATAGTTTTGTTATCAGAGTGCTACTCTTATAAAATAAGCTGGGAAGTGTTTCTTCCCTTTTATTCATTTTTTTATTTTGTGAAATTGATGTCATTGTTATTCAGTTGCTAAGTCATGTCTGACTCTCTGTGACCCCACGGACTGCAGCATGCCAGGCTTCCCTATCCTTCACTATCTCCTGGAGTTCATTCAAACTCATGTCCATTGAGTTGGTGATGCCATCCAACCATCTCATCCTCTATCACCACCTTCTCCTCTTTTTCCTAGCATCAGGGTCTTTTCCAGTGAGTTGGCTCTTCTCATGAGGTGTTCAAAGTATTGGAGCTTCAGTACTTCAGCTTCAGCACCAGTCCTTCCAATGAATAGTCAGGGTTGACTTCCTTTAGGATTGACTGATTGGATCTCCTTGCAGTCCAAGGGACTCTCAAGAGTCTTCTCCAGCACCACAGTTCAAAAGCATCAATTCTTCAGTGCTCAGCTTTCTTTATGGTCCAGCTCTCACATCTATATATGGCTACTGAAAAAACCATAGCATGTTTCTTCTTTAATGATTGCTGGAATTTGCTAGTAAAACTATCTGGACTTGAAGAATATTTCTTCAGAGGAGTTTAACCCTGAGTTCAATTTTTAAAATAGTTATATGATTAATTCAGGTATCTATTTCACCTTGGGTGAGTTTTGAGCCAACAAATTTTTTTCAATCATAGGAAAAACTCTCTTCAAGTAATTGTTCCATTTAATCTAAATTAGCCATTTTACAGCATTTTGTAGGATTTCTTTATTTTAAAAAAATAGAATAATAGAATAAATGACAATAATAAAAGAGTACTTCTGGGTTTACAGTTTATGTGATACTTCAACTTTTATTTCCAGTTATATTTGTCATATTGATTTTTCTTTATCAGTCTCATTTAAGATGTATCAATTTTACTGATCCTTTTAAAGAAGAAATTATACTGTCTTTAATTTTCTCTATTTTTATGTTTTCAATTTTATTAATGTATGCTTTTATATTTCTTTTTATTTAACTCTTCCTCTTCCTTTAGATAACTTTGTTCTTTTTTGCTAATTTCTTTATTTGGAAGCTTAAATTATTAATTTGAGACATTTGTTTTATTCTAATATAAATACTTAATGTTATAAATATGACTCTAAGTACTGTTTTATCTAATAGTTCAAATTTCAATATGTAGTATTTTCATTTTTATATGAGTCATAATTCTTTAAGACCTCATATCTTTGACTCATGTATTATTTAGAAGTGTTATTTAATGTGCAGGTGTTTGAGGATGTTTCTTTTGCCTTTCTTCCATTTATTCCTAATTTAATTCCATTATGGTCAGAGAACATATTTTGTATGAATTAACTCCTCTTAACTGTTTTGAGGTTTATCTTGTAACGTAACATATTTCACCAAAACGTTTGTTTTGGTGAAAGCTCCATCAGCACTGATAAGAATGTGTGTCCTTCTGTTGTTGGACAGAGTATTATATGTCTTTGTTGTTGTTTAGTCACTGAGTCTGACTTGTGACTGCATGGACTGTAGCTCACCAGGCTCCTCTGTCCGTGGGATTTCCCAGGAAAGAGGCAAGAACACTGGAGTGGGTTGCTATTGCCTTCTCCAGGGGTCTTTCCCATCCAGGGACTGAACTCGCATGTCCTGCATTGACAGGCAGATTCTTTACCACTGAGCCGAAAGGGAAGTTGTATAGTATCTATTACACCCAACTGATTGATTTGGTTCTTCTAAATCCTTGCTATACTTTGTCTGATGTTTCTATCAATTACAGAGAGATAAGTGTTTAAGAATCTAACTATAAGGGTTCATTTATTTCTCTTTTCAGTTTTATCATGTTTTTATCATGTATGTTAATGACCTATTGCTTGTGCTTATACATTTAGAATTAATACATTATTTTGGTGAACTGACCCTTTTTTCATTAAGTAGTGCTCCTTGAAAAGTGAAAGTCGCTCATCATGTCTGACTCTGTGACCCCATAGACTGTAGCCCGCCAGGCTTCTTTGTCCATGGAATTCTCCAGGCAAGAATACTGGAGTGGGTTGCCATTTCCTTCTCTAGGGGATCTTCCCAATTCAGGGATCAAACCCAGGTCTCGTGCTTTGCAGGCAGATTCTTTACCATCTGAGCCACCAGGGAAGCCAAGTGCTCCTTGGTAATTTTATTTGGTATGAGTTTTAATATGTCTGATATTAAAATAGTTTTCTTTGACATTTGGATGATATATCTTTTCCATTCTTTCACTTTAAGTCTAACTATATCATTACATTTGAAGTAAATTTCTTGTAGAAAACATAGTTTGTATATTAGGGTTCTCCAGAGAAATAGGATATATATATCTATAGAAAGAGATTTATTATAGGAATTATGAAGGATGAAAAAAAACCCCACAATATGCAAGTTGAAGACCCAAGAGAGGTGATGGTATAGTTCGTCTGCATACAAAGCTTTGAGAATCATGTAAACCAACTGCTAGGAACTGAAATGCCCCTACCACCCCAATGTGTATGTCAAAGCCTTAATCCCCAATGAGATCATATGTCAAGATGGGCCTCTGCGAGTGAATCAGGTTTAGATGAGGTTATGAGGATGAAGCACTTGTGATAGGATTCGTGTTCTTTTAAGAAGAAACACCAGAGCTTGCATTCTCTCTCTCTACCAGGTGAGGACACAATAAAGAGGCAGTCATCTGCAAGCCAGGGCTTCTCTGGCAGTTCAGGTGGTAAAGAGTCTGCCTGTCAATGCAAGAGAGATGGGTTCAACTCCTGGGTCAGGAAGATAGCCTGACAGGTCTAGCCTCTCAAGAGTCTTCTCCAACACCACAGTTCAAAAGCATCAATTCTTCGGTGCTCAGCTTTCTTTGTAGTCCCAACTCTCACATCCATACATGACTACTGCAAAAACCATAGCTTTGACTAGATGGACCTTTGTCAGCAAAGTAATGTCTCTGCTTTTTAATACGCTGGGGAATGTTGATATTTTGTTTAGCAGACAATCAACTCAGCTGGATTCAGGCCACAAGTTCTTGACTAGCCTTTTGAGGGTTGTGGTTTTAGTGTCAGTTCCATTTTCAAAGCCTTTGAAATGCTATTTACATCTGTCCTGCATTTGCTACACCCAGTAGCTAGTCTGAGATTGGTAGCAGTCTATGTCTTATTTCAGTTCTCAGACATTTTGTTATAATGTTTGGTATCAGGTCCATATGTACAAAACTCAGGAGTGAGCCCAAGAGCTTATGAACAACTTGATGGGTCATTTCTCCAAATTTCTCCCTCTCTGTTGATAGCCCCAATACTTTCTGTCCAAAATACTGGGGATTTCGTTATCTTTTCTGCTATACACTTTAAATTACTGCATTCTCATCCAGGGGTAAGGATAAGGAGAACAAAGAGAGGGAAAATAAACAGACTTGCCCAACCTCCATGGGACCACAGATTCTATGACAGGAAAGGAAAGTTACCCTCCTACAGAGTGAAGGGGTTGTAGGCTCCACACTGTGGTTACTACTGCTAATAGGATACACCTTTCCTCTCCCTCAAGCCCGAACTGAAAGAGTTTTCTCAGATCCTTCTCTGTGCTTATGCCTACATAAAATTTCATGATGAGCTGAGTCCAAATCTTGGATTATTGGAGGGGAATAAAAAGGTAAATTTACTGTTAGCTTGGTTGTACATCATATTCTGGTTTTTCTTCAACTGGTTTTCTACTAACTCCTCATAGTCCTGAACACCTGCTCGATATACTCTGCCCAAATTTTATAGCTGCATTCAGTGACAGAGAGAGTATAGAGTATAAACTGTGCTTATCATGTCTTATCAAAAATAAAAAATAACCTTTATAATCATGTTAAAAATAATAAAATATAGCAACCATAATTTGTGCAAAAAAGTTGTGCCATATTGGATTTCTATTTAAGCTGTGATAGTTTTCTCTTCATTTTAAGGTAAGACATGTATAAGAATATAAATCATACCCAGTTCCAACTCAGTCATTTGATGTAACAAATATTTATAGAACAGGTACTTTAAGAAAGGCAATTTACTAGGCACCACAAGGTTTAAAACTTATTTTGTGTGGTAGTAGAGGCAAACCAGTCATGCAGCAATGTGGAATCCAATGTACAGAAGAGTGCCCATTGTCAATGTGACAATTGTTTTACTTGGGAAGATCCAAATATATTCATTATTTTATCTAATTTTAGCTTAGTGTTCTTAACTCAGCAGGCATTCATGTTTATAGTATTTAAGAAAAATTATTATTTTGACAGATTGATAAGCTATTTCTTCAAAACTCTGTGTCAGATCTATTTCGTCATCAAATTGTTGCAAAGTATTCATATTTTACCTCTCTGATTTTTTATTCTATTTTGGTAATTATTCACTTTATCTTCCTTTTTAATGAGGACTGGATAGCTGAGTCATATTTTGCCATATCACTAAAGATAGTTTCCTGACCTATCATATTACAAATTAGTTTATTCACTTTTTTGGGAAAAAAATTAGCAAATTCAACACATGAGCAGGATTTATTAACTAAGCCTGCAAAATCAGACTGTACATGAACAAAAGATTTAAGAAGACTTCTAATTGAAAGTGACAAAGATTTTCCTTCTTATCAGTATGTTTAAAGATTAGAACTAGAAGGGAGGATGGAGACAGTGAGGTAGGAGGACCTGGAACTCACCTACCCCGACAAACAAATCAAAAATACAACTACATGTGAGCAATTCTCACAGAAAACCAACTGGAAACCGGAGGGAGCTCTCTCATACAACCAAAGCTGCAAGAAAAATCTACATGCTACCAGCTAGGAGAGGACCAGTTGCTCTGGGAGGGATCTGTGAAGGAGAAGAAGGCCACACAGTAGAATTTTGCCTGGGGAGCCCCTCTTGCATGCTGAGAGGTCCCCTGGGACAGACAGAGGAGCTAGAGGGGCCTGGACTCTGCTTCCAAGGAGTGTGCACGTCCTGGCTTACTAGCAATCAGGGTGGAGTGAGATTGGCGCTGATGGCTGCCATATTGAAACTTGGTACTTCCCAGCCCAAAATGCTCACCAGGAACGGCTGCAGTGGTACGGCACTAAATCTCAGAGGATGGACCCTGGGATAGAACTTAGTCTAGCTGTGCAGAAACAGCCCTAAAGACCTGGGGTGTAGTCCTGACCACAACTCAGAGCTCACTATCAACATGCACCCAGCAGGGGTGGGTCAGGCCACAGTGGACTTTATAGTGTGCATATCAGATGGCACCACGGTGATGCACGTGTTAGGTGGACACAGCTGGGGAGGAGGACACAGTGGTTAATTTCCCTGCAGGAACACTCCACCCACCCCAAACCACAGCTCGGAGCTGGAATGTGGTGAACGAGACCTGGGAGAGGCCTCCAACAGGTGACAACCCAGGTCCCAGGCTCCAGCACAACACCCTTGATTCATGCAGCCACAACAACTCTATCCCTAGCCCATTCCACACCACAGCCTTGCACTAGGTCTGGGATGAACACAACAAAGAAAGGTACGTGGCCTTGTGCTGTTACTGGACAGAACTGTGGAAGCTTGCATAGGTGACACATTGGTTGACCACACAGGCCTCATTTGTTTCAGCAGTCACCTCCTTTGGGACAGGGCATGAACTCGAGGGCAATAGAGCCGTACTGAACCCAACCATCAGGGCTTCTACTCCAGACACTAGGGGAGTAGACCTTGCCCCTGCCAGGGCTGTATTGACCAAAGAGGAGACCTTGCCCAACATCCAGTGCAGTCCCTGGCTACTGTAACACCAATCACACCCCCTCTCCAGGGGGACGATGGGCAGTACACTCTGAGGATAGACCTGATGTGCAATCATACTGAAAACAGCCCTCACATCAAAAAATACTGGACTCACAGAGTCTACACCGGGATACTCCCACTTAAAAAACCTCTTCAAGAGCACAGTAGATGGATGGACCTAGAGATTATCATACTAAGTGAAGTAAGTCAGAGAAAAACAAATATTAATACCATATGATATCACTTATATGTGAACTAAAATATGATAGAAGTGAAACAAATCCATACAGAGAATAGACTTGTCGTTGGCAAGGGGGATGGAGAGGGGGAGGGATGGATGAGGAGTTTCAGCTCAGCAGAATCAAACTATTATATATAGAATGGCTAAACAACAAGGTCCTACTGGGTATATATAGCACAGGGAACTATTATGACAAACCATAATGGGAATGAATATGAAAAAATGCATATATATATGTGTGTAACAATCATTTTGCTGTACAGCAGATATTAACAACATTGTAAATCAAGTATACTTCAATAAGATAAAAATTTTTTAAAGACCACAATAGATAAATGTTTCTCCTAAATTCAGAGAGACTGAGGAAATAAAATGAAAAAGCAGAGGAAATACTTGCAACTAAAGAACAAGAGAAATCCCCTGAAAGTAAAATAATGAAACAGACCTCACATGTCTATTAAACCCTGAGTTCATAAAGAAGATCATAAAATTGACACATCTCTAGCCAGGCTCACCAAGAAGAAAAAAGAGAGGACCCAAATAAAAAAGAATTGAAAGGGAAATATAACAACTAATATCACAAGAAATACAAAAAAAAATCATAAGAGAAAACTATGGACAGTTATAGGCCAAGAAACTGGACAATCTAGAAGAAAGAGACAAGTTTCTAGAAACATACAGCCTGTCAAAATTGAGTCAAGAAGAAACAGATGATTTGAATTGACTGATCACTGGAAGTCAAATGGAATCAAAAAACAAAATGAAACAATAAGAACTCCTTACAAACAAAAGTTCAGCACCAGACAGTTTCACTACGAAATTCTACCAAACCCACAAAGAAGAATTTACACCTATTTTTCTCAAACTATTCCAAAAGATTGAAGAGGAAGGAACTCTCCCAAATTCTTTCTATGGAAGCCACCATCACTCTGACACCAATACCAGAAGAAGATGCTACAGAAAAGTAAATTATGTGGCAATATCTTTGATGGATATGGATGTAAAAATCTTCAACAAAATATTAGCAAACCAAATCCAAAAATATACAAAAGGCTCATATACCATGATTAAGTTAGATTCATTCCAGGGTGGCAAGGATGGTTTAATAGATGCAAATCAATCAGTGTGATACACCACAATAACAAAAGGAAAGACAAAAAAACACACACTCATCTCAACAGACTCAGTAAAAGCATTTGATAAAATTCAACATCCTCTCATGATAAATAACTCTCACCAAAGTGGCTATAGAGGGAACATATTTCAGAATAATAAAAGCCAATTTTGGCAAACCCACAGACAATGTAATATGCAATAGTGAAAAGTTGAAAATCTTCTCCCTAAACTCAGGAGCAAGACTAGATGCCCACTCTTACCGCTACGATTCAACACACTATTGGAAGTCCTAGCCACAGAAATCAGATAAGAAAAGGTATCCAAATTGGAAGGGAAGAGGTAAAACTATCATTGTTGCAGATGACATGATACTCTAAATAGAAAACCCTAAAAGCTTCACACAAATCTATTAGAACTACAAAATGAATTCAGCAGGTAGCAGGATACAAGATTAATAAAAAGAAAATATGTTGCATTTTTTATACTATCAGTGAAATATTGGAAAGAGAAAGTAAGAAAACAATTTTATATATATGCTGCTGCTGCTAAGTCACTTCAGTCGTGTCCGACTCCGTGCGACCCCATAGAGAGCAGCCCACCAGGCTCCCCCGTCCCTGGGATTCTCCAGGCAAGAACACTGGAGTGGGTTGGCATTTCCTTCTCTAATGTGTTAAAAGTGAAAGTGATGTCGCTCAGTCGTGTCTGACTCTTAGCGACCCCATGGACGGCAGCCTACCAGGCTCCTCCGTCCATGGGATTTTCCAGGCAGAGGTACTGGAGTGGGGTGCCATTGCCTTCTCCTTTATATATATATATCTTAGAGCTTCCCAGGTGGCGCAATTGTAAAGAATCCATCTGCCAATGCAGGAAATGCAAGGTATGTGGGTTCAATCCCTAGGTCAGGAAGATCCCCTGGAAGAGGAAATAGCAACTCACTCAAGTACTTTTGCCAGGAAAATTTCATGGATGAAGGAAATTGGTGGGCTACAGTCCATAGGATTGCAAAAAGGTCAGACATGACTGATCACTAAGCATGTGCGTGCATGCTGAGTCGCTTTGGTCGTGTCCGACTCTCTGTAACCCTATGGACTGTAGCCCACCAGGATCCTCTATTTATGGGATTCTCCAGGCAAGAGTACTGGAGTGTATTGCCATGCCCTCCTCAGGGGATCTTCCCAACCCAGGGATCTAACCTCTGTCTCCTGCATCTCTGCATTGCAGGTGGATTCTTTACCCACTGAGCCACCTGGGAAGCACACAAACTCAGTCAAGAAGGTTAAAACTATAAAACACTGATAAAACAAACTGAAGGATGATACAAAGAAATGGAAAATATCCTTTGCTCTTGGACTGGAAGAATTGATATTGTTAAAATAGCCATACTACTCAAAGCAATTTACAGACTTAATGTGATCTCTATCAAAATACTCATGACATTTTTTACAGAACAAGAATAAATAATCATAAAATGTATATGGGACCAACAAAGACACAGAATTGCCAAGGCAATCCTGAGGAAAAAGATCAAAGGTGGAGTTATAAACTTTCCAGCCTCTGGACAATACTACGAAGCCACAGTAATCAAAACAGCATCAGTTCAGTTCAGTTCAGTTCAGTCGCTCAGTCGTGTCTGACTCTTTGTGACCCCATGAATCGCAGCATGCCAGGCCTCCCTGTCCATCATCAACTCTTGGAGTTCACTCAGACTCACGTCCATTGAGTCAGTGATGCCATCCAGCCATCTCATCCTCTGTCGTCCCCTTCTCCTCCTGCCCTCAATCCCTCCCAGCATCAGAGTCTTTTCCAGTGAGTCAACTTTTTGCATGAGGTGGCCAAAGTACTGGAGTTTCAGCTTTAGCATCATTCCTTCCAAAGAAATCCCAGGGCTGATGTCCTTCAGAATGGACTGGTTGGATCTCCTTGCAGTCTTGGGACTCTCAAGAGTCTTCTCCAACACCACAGTTCAAAAGCATCAATTCTTCGGGGCTCAGCCTTCTTCACAGTCCAACTCTCACATCCATACATGACCACTGGAAAAACCATAGCCTTGACTAGATGGACCTTTGTTGGCAAAGTAATGTCTCTGCTTTTCAATATGCTGTCTAGGTTGGTCATAACTTTCCTTCCAAGGAGCAAGCGTCTTTTAATTTCATGGCTGCAGTCACCATCTACAGTGATTTTGGAGCCCAAAAAAATAAAGTCTGACACGGTTTCCACTGTTTCCCCATCTATTTCCCATGAAGTGATGGGACCAGATGCCATGATCTTCGTTTTCTGAATGTTGAGCTTTAAGCCAACTTTTTCACTCTCCACTTTCACTTTCATCAGGAGGCTTTTTAGTTCCTCTTCACTTTCTGCCATGAGGGTGGTGTCATCTGCATATCTGAGGTTATTGATATTTCTCCCGGCAATCTTGATTGCAGCTTGGTATTGGCACAAAAACCTATATATGGATCAGTGGAACAGAGAATCCAAAAACAAATCCACACATCTATGGTCAATTAATCTACTACAAAGGAAGCAAGAATACACAGTGAAGAAAAGACTCTCTTCAACAAGTGGAGCTAGAAAAGCTAAACAGTTACATATAAATCAGTGAAATTAGAACACTCCCTCACACCACATACAAAAATGAACTCAAAATGGCTTATAGACTTAAATATAAGACATGACACCATCAAACTCTTAGAAGGGAACATAAGCAAAACATTCTCAGACATAAATAATATCAATTTTTTTAGATCAGTCTCCCAAGGCAAAAGAAATAATAGAAATATAACAAATAGGACCAAATCAATCTTATAAGCTTTTGCACAGCCAAGGAAACTATAAACAAGAAGAAAAGGCCTATGGACTGGGAGAAAATATTTGCAAACAATGCAACCAATAAGGGGTTAATTACCAAAATATAGAAGCTCATATAAGTCAATATAAAAAATAAGCCCAAAACATGAAACTCAATCAAAAAATGATCGAACACCTAAATGGAAATATCTTGAAAGAAGATATATATTTGGCTAAAAGGCACTTGAAAAGATGCTTGGCATCATTAATTATTAGAGAAATGGAAATCAAAACCACAATGAATTATCTCCTCACACTGGTCAGAATGGCTATCATCAAAATGTGTTCAAATAATAAATGCTGTAAAGGGTGTGAAGAAACAGGGACCCTGATACATTTCTGGTGGGGATGTAAAATGATGCAGCCAATATGGAAAACATGGATATTCCTTTAAATACTAAAAATAGAGCTATCGTATGACCCAACAATCCCACTCCTGGCCATGGATCTGGAAGAAATAAAACTCTAAAATAATTCAAAAAAATACATGCATCCCAATGTTCATAGAAGCACTATTTACAATAGCCAAGACATGGAAACAACCCAAGTGTCCGTTAAAGACTATTGGTTTAAGAAAAGTGGTGTGTGTATTGTATGTGTGTGTGTGTGTGTGTGTGTATACATATACATGGTTTGTCTGTACACACACACACACACACACACACACTGGAATATTACTCAGCCATAAAAAGGAATAAAATAATGACATTTGCAGCAACATGGATGGAGCTAGAGACCATCATACTAAGTAGAGTCAGAGAATGACAGATATTATGTGCTCTCACTTTTATGCTTGCCTGCCCACTCTCTTGCTCTTACCTTTGCTTAGAAAACATAATGCTTTATATAAGGGCAGTTCCTTCGTCCTGGATGCTAGAATGAGAAGACATGACTAGCAGAGATGCAGCCAACTCTCACTAATTTCAGCTTACCATAAATAGCAGCACCTGTCATGTCAACCTGAATAAGAAATAAATCATTGTTACAAGCTATTGATATTAGCAAGTCATTTATTACCACAGTATTACATTGAATATATTGAAAGTTGATATTTAAGGTGGAATTTAACACTGACACTTTATTGCCATTGCCAGGGAATCCTTCCTATAAGCAAAACCAATATGTAATACACCCCAAATGCTTTCAAAACATGTTTAGAGACTACTTACACAAATATTCTCCCGATGGCACAAAGTATACTTTTGAGAGCAGAAAACTACAAAAAGTAAATATTAATAGAAGATGGCGATTCTACATATATTTTAATTTTTGCTCAAAGCCAACGCTGTAAAAACTCAAACCTGCATGTATCAAAAACTTTAGAACATGAAAGAACCTACATAATATTATCCAGCCCCTTAGTTTTATAACCAGTGTATCCACGGCTCAAGGATGTTAAATGGTCTGTGGAAGAAGCAAGCTAAAAAGCTGCATTAGAGTCAGGTCTCCTAACTTACAGTGTAGTTTCCTGTCTCCTACATAATAGTAACAATAATGATAATGCTCCTGCTGCTAAGTCGCTTCAGTCGTATCCGACTCTGTGCGACCCCATAGATGGCAGCCCACCAGGCTCTCCGTCCCTGGGATTCTCCAAGCAAGAACACTGGAGTGGGTTGCCATTTCCTTCTCCAATGCATGAAAGTGAAAAGTGAAAGTGAAGTCGCTCAGTCGTGTCCAACTCCTAGCGACCCCATGGACTGCAGCCTACCAGGCCCCTCTGTCCATGGGATTTTCCAGGCAAGAGTACTGGAGTGGGTTGCCATTGCCTTCTCCAATAGCTAACTCTTATTCCACATTTACTATGAACAACATTGTTTTAAGTGTTTTATACAAATATTCACTCAATTCTATTTCATTCAGTTAATCTACTTAATCCTCACCAATGAAAACACAGTAACGAGGTAAACATTAATAGCTAATGTTAACAAATACTGATCTTAAGCTACATAACTTACCCATGATCACACAGCATTAAATGATCATTACAATTTAACAGCCTCATACTTTATCACTGGGCCAGTCTGCCTCACTCTTACTGCTCCATGACATGCTAAGACATCTGAACTATAACCAGAACACTCTTTACTTTCTGAGGGCCATCATGTCATTGTTTTTTTCTTATAAAGATCACAATGTTGTTTTAAACTGAATTAAATTATTTTGAGAGATGCATCACTTTCCAAATTACAACCTACTCCAATCAAAACCATCTACTCAGAAGACAGTTTTTTATGGGGGGAAGGGTATTTTGTTTGGTTTGTTTTGTTGCTTTGACTTAAAATGTTCTCTTCAAGAATGCTGGAAATTAAAGACAAGTAACATACTAAAAATATATAATGTAATTATAATACCTGTTAGGAAAGACAAATGTATTGAAAGAGAGCTGCCACCTTCAAGCCCAGATCATCAAAGAAATATATACAATCAATCATCAATCAGTCATCAAAATGTATAAAATCAATCAATCATCAAAGAAATGTATAAAAGTGCCCAATAGATCAAAGTGTTTCTTTTCACATTTTCTTGGTTAAGTTGACCACAATTTATTTTTTTTATTTAACATCCAGAATGAAAAACAAACAAACAAAACACAACCGTGAGGATCAATATACAGTAACTTTTGATGTTAACTAGATATAAGTTGAGAATATTTTGTCACTGGAGAACACTCATGAAATTAGCCCAGGGCTTAAGTTTTCTTTTAATTTCAGAAGAAGCTTCCTAAGAGCAGAGGGGAAAACTGTCTTCTAATTCCTTTGGCTTCTTGACTGCTTCCTTTCTCCAATTCACTTTGCGTGTTGATGCCATGGTTTTGTAGAATAACAGAATTCCATAACAACTTAGAAGTTAATACTTACACTTAGCTGCTGATGGAATTGTTCTCCATGTTACCTGTATTTCTGAAGTCCTTCTTTGTCCTCCCACCTTTGAGACCAAACTACTAAGGATAACTATGGAACTGGCCATATTGAGCAGCAATGTACCAGCAGGAAAGGTACCCTGTGCCTCCCATCTAGTCTAAGTGCTCTCAAGTAGAGTAAAACCTTGGGGTCATCAAAGTGAAGGTATTTCCCTAGACCAGCACTGAAGCCACTATTCTCTTTTGTCTTTAGGAACACTGAAGCACAGAGATCTTGGGGCAGTTGCTCCAGGACATCCAGAAAGTATGACTGTTAGAAAACTTAGAACCTAATGCACTTTCTTATCAAGAAAGCAATTCCTCTCTCTAATCATTCTTTTCACTTTGGTTTAACTTGTTTTAGCATTTCCTTTGCTTCCTCACCCACCAAACATTCCAATTCCCCACATGACCTATATGTATATATGGCAAAACTTCATGATTATTTGATATTCAATGAAGTGAAGAATGAATAAAACAAGTTTTACTGAGTTTGCCAGAACTTCTTTTTCTTTATAAAAACCTTTTTATATAGGAGTTATTTCTATCTTTGAGATTTGTCACCTGATAATGAATAGAAGTTAGTTGAATGTATACTTATATTAGTACTAGAATTCACCCATTGAGCATTCTTTAATACAAAGAAGCATAGAATTAGAAATTATACTAAAGAAAGAAAATTCCATAAATGATAGAACTTATCCTGATGATTAATTTGGGGCCCTAGGTTTAGAAAACTGATTTTAATGTCTCTGCCTTAGAAATCGGTCTAGAAGAATATAGTTTTCTTTATTTCTTTATAAGCTAGCATCTTTCTCAATCTTATTATATATATAATATATATATACGAAAGTGCATTTTATTTTTTATTCAATTGTTACTTTAGCAGTGTCTGCAATTAAGAGCCAGCTCACTAAATGAACTGTAATTATTGCAAATTGTGGTAAGCACCAGTAATTAAAATGTTGCAGTAATGCTAGCCAGCTTTGCGAGATGCCCTTTGAGAGTAGCATAAAATGATATTATGTCTTTAACTGGTGTTTGTATTACAGATGAGAAAACCTGGAAATGCAGGCCTTCAGAATCTTTTGGCTGAGTCTTTAGAGCATAATGTAAAGTGGGGATTAGCAGTTATGCAGTGAATTCAAACTGGGAAGATAGTCAATTTGGTTAATTTGACAGTGAAAGTGGCTTTTTCTTTAAAATGTGCAATCTTTAGGGCATAAACATACATGGCTTCCCCACGAGGGGAAAATGAACAATGAACTCTAATCTCTTCTTTGTGTTTGTGGGATGCTAATAGTGAGCCTTCTGGGTACAAAAGCAAGACGGAACTCCTTCGACACCCACCCATCTTTTGAGGATCCTCACCCAGCTGCCACCCCCAGTGAACTCCCCAGCTGTGCAGTCATTTGGCAGCGTGCACTGTGATGCATAACTTAAGCTATGTGTGTGTGACTCCAATACAACTGGTGAATACAGATTGTCCACATAAAACCCCTCTAACTTATTGCAAGTGGGAAACAATGGAATCAGTGGGTTTTTGGTCAGGAGAGGGACTTAAACTTCAGTTTTAGCACTGACTAAAACCATCCATCAACATATTTACTTGCTTTTTCCCAGCCTTGCTCAAGGTAATCCATAAAGTATCTGATTATGCAAACACTGTGACTTTAGGAAAACATGTGGTGATATGGGTGTAAAGAACTATATAACTTTGTAAAAACAGTGCTAAAAAATAGGTACCATGTTCCATAAGACAGTGACTCTCCATAAGGTCCTCAGACTATAGAGTCTTGGAGGAGGGTGAAGTGTTGTCATTTATAAAGTGAAGGACTGACATTTCTATAATCCTGAAAGTCATCTGGTCTCCAAAACATTCCAACTGCAAGATGCAATGAACAGGCCTTCTCTTCCTGGCTATAATACGTTACTGGGTATTGGAATAATTCTCTCACCATAAACAATTGTGAATTTAGGGGAAAAAAAATTAAAAATCAACCGATCCCAGACTTTGTACAACAGACAATACAGAGGTTTTTATCCTTGAGGAAGGGTGAACACCCAAATTCACCTCATCATTCTACTTGGAGGCATTTCAAACTGCAGCACAGAGAGCTAGAGTCCAAACAGAGAGCACTGGCAGAGGGGAGAGAGAGCAGATTCCAGGCTGCTGAGGTAGCCAGAATTTGGAAAAGAGCACATCAGAACACAGGGGCAGGCAGCACTGACAAGGAGCCCCAGGCATCTGCATAAAGATCCCTTCCATATTGGGCCAAATAATAAGCTGCACATACAGAGCAAAACGCTTTGAGGTCTGGAAAACTATAGTTACTGAGGGGACTATGAGATGAATGGAGAATGCAGAGTGTACTCAGTACTGGAATACCCTGGAGTTCCAACCAGCCAGAGTGGAGACATGTCTCTGAAAAACCCAGTCGTTGGGTTAAAATCACAAAAGCCATGCCTGAAGAGTAGGACAGGTCTAGCCCTCAAGTCAGAGCTACTCTAGAACCATCTAACAAAGCCTAAAGCTGAGTCTCAAGCTGAGCTACCAGAAAATTAACAGCCTGCTAGAACAAATCTCAACATGTTTTAACGACAGCAAAATCTAAACTTTAAGTAATATAGTATTCCCAGGTGGCGCAGTGGTAAAGAATCAGCCTGCCAATGCAAAGATGCAGTTTCAGTCGCTAAGACGGGAAGGATCCCTGGAGAAGGAAATGGCAACCCACTCCAGTATTCCTGCAGGGAAAATCCCATGAACAGAGGAGCCTGGGGTCACAGAGTTGGACACGACTAAGCACATATGCAAGCACGCAAGCAATGGCATATTCACAATGTCCCACATTCAATCAAAATTTATTAGATATACAAAGAAGACTTTTAAAATAAGACTAAAACCAGGAAAACTAGAATGAACAGAAACAAACCCAGATGTGATACAGATGTTAGAATTAGCACACAGTGACTTTAAAACAGTTATTATAAATATATCTGTGAATTTAAATACAAAGGTAATGTGTGAAAAGATGGAAATCTATTCCTCAGCAGAGAAATATAAACTATGAAAAGAAAAACAAATGGAAATTTTAAAACTGAAAAATAATATAATAAACATCCCAAATGCAGCTTGACTGGACACTTCATTAAGATCAGTTAATAAAAAGTAAATTGAAGCACATAGAGAAAATCATTGACTTGTGGCACAGTATCAAACAGACTCACATTCATATGTAGGGCAGGAAATAGGAAATAGCAAAAGAAATCAACAGAGAAAAAAATCTGAGCAGTAGTTACCACTTTGTGGGAGGAAATGAATTGAGAAGGACATGAGGGAACTTTGAGAAGATGGTATGTTCCTTATTTTTATGTGTGAGTGGGTCACAGAGTTGTATTTGGTAAATCTCATTTAACTATAATAGTTTATACTGTTCATTATTTGTAACTTATACTTCAATTTAAGAAGGGAAAATCCAGTGGACATTGGCCAATTCGTATCATAATCTCATCTGAACACCAAAATACTGACAATTACCTTATCATCCATAGAATTTTATGTTTAGTTCTCAGTGTGAGTTGTGACAAATTGTTAGTTTCATCTTCTCTCTGTACTTTTTTTATAGCCTCTTTCAGTGATCTTCTCTACCTTACTGTTAAATATTCATGTTTCTAAATTTCAGTCTATATGAATGCATGCTAAGTCATTTCAGTCGTGTCTGACTCTTTGTGACCCCACAGAGTGTAGCCCACCAGGCTCCTCTGTCCATGGAATTCTCCAGGCAAGAATACTGGTCTGGGTTGCCATGCCCTCCTCCAGGGGATCTTCCTAGCTCAGGGATCAAACCAACATCTCTTACATCGCCTACATTGGCAGGTGGGTTCTTTACCACTAGCAACACCTGGGAAACCTGTGGCCCTCTCTTATTCCAACTTCATACATTCTTTCAGAACCTAGGATAGGATTGGATGTATGGATGTATTGGATGTCATGTATGGATGTGAGAGTTGGACTATAAAGAAAGCTGAGAGCCAAAGAATTGATGCTTTTGAGCTGTGGTGTTGGAGAAAACTCTTGAGAGTCCCTTGGACTGCAAGGAGATCAAACCAGTCCATCCTAAAGCCCGTCAGTCCTGAATATTCATTGGAAGGACTGATGTTGAAGCTGAAACTCCAATACTTTGGCCACCTGATGCGAAGAGCTGACTCATTTGAAAAGACCCTGATGCTGGGAAAGATTGAGGGCAGGAGGAGAAGGGGATGACAGAGGTTGAGGTGGTTGGATAATATTACCAACTCAATGGACATGAGTTTGAGTAAGCTCCAGGAGTTGGTGATTGACAGGGAGGCCTGGCATGCTGTGGTTCATGGGGTCACAAAGAGTCAGACACAACTGAGCGACTGAACTGAACTGAGGATATGATTATGATTAAGCAAATGCAAATATTCAGTGCTTGATAGATGGATCTATGTATGGATAGAACTAAATAATGAGTATTCTCCTGTTTACATTCATTCAATTTATGTATCAAGCAGTCTTTCAGGTGCTCAAGATACAGTTGTGAACAAAGCAGAAAAGAAAATATGTTTTCCAGTGTTCTCATTTTGTTCACGCTAAAGTTTTTGTTCAACTACCAAGGTCAGGCTCACATCATTTCTCAAATAGGAGCATACTGACCTCAAATTTGTACCTTCTAAGTCACTGCCAGAGGAAAATTATTAAGATCTATATCTGATTTGTTATTTTATATAAAACATTTTTGATATTTAATGTCCTTAAGTTTGTGCTTAGCACTCAGTCATGTCTGACTCTTTGTTACCCCATGGACTGTAGCCCACCAGGCTCCTCTGTCCATGGGGATTCTCCAGGCAAAAATATTGGAGTGGGTTGCCATGCCCTCCTCCAGGGGATCTTCCCATCCCCAGGATTGAACCCAGGTCTCCCACATTGCAGGTGAATTCTTTACTGTATGAGCCACCAGTGAAGCCCAGTAATACTGGAGTGAGTAGCTTCTCCCTTCTCTAGGGGATCTTCCCAACCAGGAATTGAACCCAGGTCTCCTGCATCGCAGGCGGATTCTTAACCAGCTGAAATACCTGTACACTTGTTGGCATGGTTGAATGACCACACCTCTGACCTAATAACCTATGCTCTAGTCATGTAAATGTTTTCTTTTCACTTCTCTCACTGTGTCTTTGCATAAAGGATTCCTTCAGTCTCTAAGATCCTTCCTCTTTTCAATCTCCACCCGCAATGTCTCCTTGTAGAATTCTCTTTATTCTTTCTTCTGTGCTCCTTAAGAAATCTCTTGACATTTTCTTGTCCTGTTAGATAGAGGTAAAGTTTTCTTCTAGGATTTGTGTATTAATTTGTGTCTGTAAGCTGAGTCTTGGTACAAATTATGCACCCATAGACAGTAGAAGAATCAGAAGTGTAATACCAAATAAGGTGGTCCGAAAGATCCTATTCAGGAGGGAGAGGAGGGAAGAGTAAGATGTACGAAAGCAGAATAGGAACTCAGTGTTCAGAAGTAAAGATTGCCAGGGATATGAGCCAGCTACAAAATCCAGAGCTACCTTCCAAGCAACACACCAGATCTCATCCATACCCAGATCCTACAGGCATGTACCCTTTAGGGGCTAGGTACCAAAAGGGCTGTAAACCACTAGCTGGATGACCCAAATTTATCCAAAGAGCATCAGTGACCAAGAACACTGGAAATGGGGAAAACTTCTGCCCTCAAATTCAAAAAATGTATGACAAATTTTGAATTCTATTTAATCCTGAGTAGAAGGAAATGGCAACCCACTCCAGTGTTCCTGCCTGGAGAATCCCAGGGACGGGGGAGCCTGGTGGGCTGCCGTCTATGGGGTCACACAGAGTCAGACATGACTGAAGCGACTTAGCAGCAGCAGCAGCAGCAGCAGACTAGACTAATAGTGTTGTCACTTAATTTGCTACATGACACAGGCTGCTGATAGGGGCTAGTTTGAGTGTAAACAAGGATACTTTCTCAAAAAGAAAAAAAGCTTGTTACATTTTTTGTTAAAAATCCCATTGGTCCTTTTAGGCAGTGGGGCCCTCAAGGCCACACTAAATTCTTTTCTGCATGGCCCATCAGAGGCACTGAAAATTCTATTTTAATAATATGTTAAAAGTTTTCAGTGAGTAGTAGTCACACAAAGCATTCTTCAGTCCTTAAACATGCACTCTTTGTTTGAAATTGTAATGGGTTTTGTTGCCATGAGAACATTTTGCCAATTAAAAATCTGTGAAGAAAATAATCTAAAGATGTTACATCCAAATAGCAAATAGATTAGCTCAAAATCAATTAATAAGCTTATATTGCATAGATAAATTATATTTTTAAAAATTTGTATGTCTGATTGTTAAATATTTAATATATTTTTATTGAATAGTTGATGTACAATATTATCCAGGTTATAGGTGTACAACATAGTGATTCACTATTTTTGAAGGTTATATTCCACTAATCAGATCAGATCAGTCGCTCAGTCATGTCCGACTCTTTGCGACCCCATGAATCGCAGCACGCCAGGCCTCCCTGTCCATCACAAACTCCTGGAGTTCACTCAGACTCATGTCCATCGAGTCAGTGATGCCATCCAGCCATCTCATCCTCTGACGTCCCCTTCTCCTCCTGCCCTCAATCCCTCCCAGCATCAGGGACTTTTCCAATGAGTCAGCTCTTCGCATGAGGTGGCCAAAGTACTGGAGTTTCAGCTTTAGCATCATTCCCTCCAAAGAAATCCCAGGGCTGATCTCCTTCAGAATGGACTGGTTGGATCTCCTTGCAGTCCAAGGGACTCTCAAGAGTCTTCTCCAACACCACAGTTCAAAAGCATCAATTCTTCGACACTCAGCCTTCTTCACAGTCCAACTCTCACATCCATACATGACCACAGGAAAAACCATAGCCTTGACTAGACGAACCTTTGTTGGCAAAGTAATGTCTCTGCTTTTCAATATGCTATCTAGGTTGGTCATAACTTTCGGCTATATTTGCTGCACTGTAGAATATATCCTTGTAGTTTATTTTATACATGTTAGTTTGTACCTCTTAATCCCTCACTCCTCTCTTATCCCTCCCCACTCTCCTCCCCTTACTGTCAACCACTAGGTTATTCTATACACCTGTGAGTGCTTCTTTTTTGCTATAGTCACTGGTTTATTTTATTTTTTAGATTCCACATGTAAGTGCAATCATACAGTATTTATCGTTCTCTGACATTTCACTTAGCATTTCTTATTTCCTCTTTCTCAGCTTATTATTTCAATTTGGTGGAGTGTCTTCTGACACTTTCTTGAGAATGGTGCACAGGCAGAAGAGCACAAGACACAGAGTAGAAAGACCCCGAACTCACCTCCTCTCACAGGCACACCAAAATCACACAACTTTTGGTAGAACAACGAATGATAAAAAGAACAGACTCTATCAGAAAAGGTCTTCCACAATTACAGACATAAAGAAGTAACTCCAATGAATTGGGAAGAAGTGGCAGACTCGTGATATAGTCTAGTCCCATACCCACGGTGGGCAACCCACAAACTGGAGAATAATTACATTGCAGAGGTTCTCCCAAAGGACTGAGAGCTCTGAGCCCCATGATGGGCTCCCTAGCACCAGAAAAATAAGCCCCCAGATCATTTGGCTTTGAAGGCCAGCAGGACTTCCTTTCAGGAGTCCCAGAAGCCTATGGGAAACAGAGACTCTACTCCTAAAGGAGGCACACACAATCTCACACACTCCAGGACCCAGGGAAGGAGTAATTTGATAGCAGCCCGGGTCAGACCTAACTGCAGGTCCTGAGAGCCTCGCAGAGAGGCAGGAGGCAACTGACGGCAGCCATTTTTAAAAGCTCCTTCTACCGCATGGACATTAAAGCTGGTGGGCACCGCCGTAGGATCCTCCTTCTAGCTTATTAGTCCCAGGACCTAGCCCTGACTTGGTCCAGCAGCCTTTAGGCACCAATGCCGAGACACCTTAGGCCAAGAAACTAACTGAGTGGCCCTACCCATTAGCAGGCTGCCTTAAGACCCCCAGAGCCCACAGCTACCTCTAAACACCACCCTGCCCACTCCATCCACTAGTGAGCAGGCAGCAGTTCCAGAATGCCCTGGGTCCTAGCTCTGCCCTCCAGGGATCAGCCAACCGAGGCAAGAAAACCACAACCCTGCAGCCTGTAGACTCAGCTTGCCCAGCCGCAGATCAGACCCTGCCCTGAACAAGTAGGGCCCCAGCCCTGCTGATCAGCAGGCTAAAACAAGCTCCAAGAATGCCCAATCCTATACTCAACTGTTATACACAACTCAGGAGCTCCCTGCCCCAACCCAAGTACCACCAATGATCCAACATCAGCTCGGGGACCATGGGTTCTATAATCAGACTCCAGGATGCAGCTCTGCCCATCCTGACGCTAAATCCTGGATCTGGCCTCACCCACTGGGTAGGCAGTAGCCCCTGGAGTCCTCTAGACCCTGCCTCTGCCTACCGGTAAGCCAGCACTAGCCCTGGATTCTACAGTCAGCTGCCTCATGACCTGGTCCCACCAACCATTGCCCAGAAGCCTCTGAACAAGGCAGGGCTTGGCTTCTTAATTCTTTATTTTTCATCCCATGAATGGATTATTCTAACATTATTTATAATTATTATCCAAGTATATGAGCTTTTCTCTTAAATGGACTTCCTAGATATTTCAAAGTATTTTGCCCCTATTGCTCTGTGCAACACCGATTCAAGGAAATAGTAACAGATGTACCATGTGAGGACATAAATTTTAGAAGGACAGAAATTCTGATCTCTCTCTATAAGATACACAGTGCATATCAAAATATTAAGACTCCAAGAAGTCCTACGTGGGGAGAAGGTGATTTTTAACACATAGATCTCCAAAAAGTTCATCATAAAATACTTTCTTTGTAACAAGTTAATAACCTTTGAGCAGGGGCTCTGGTGGAAAACAGTTTAAGAGATTTCTTCAAAAGAATAGTAATTGTTTTCTTTAGGAAGACATGGAACCAAATACAGTAAAATTATGATAGACCTTGGAGTCAGAGATCATAGGTTCAAACCAGTTGTATCTGGGAAAGTTCTTTAACCTCTCTGAAGATTAGAGAGACTGTTTCACAGGCATAAGGTTTTTTTTTTCTCTCTTACTTTGTAATCCCCTCTCACATTCTGAGGATGGACTGAGTACTAGACTATGGCCCAGCTGGGGTTGACCATCCCTTAACAAGTGGTGTGCCTCGCGGGTAGCATCTGTGTTTCTGGGGAGCCAGGTGGGGTAGAGTGATACTAAGACTAGGCAGAAGATCAGTGGGGAAGTGGTTATTCCACCCACACATTCTCACATGCTGCAAAACGCAGCTGGTGATTATTCTCTCAAGAGAAGGCTACTACCATGCATACAAATGAAAGTAAGTTCTCGTGTCTTGTTTGGCACGTGTGCCTTACTTACTGACCACCCCCACCTCTAACTCCCCAAGGGAGCAAAGGAAGGACGATGTTTTCTCCTTTTCTGTGAAACAATCATAAAGTTCCCCAGAAGAGTTAAGGTCAATTATTTTCAAATCTAATACCTGGAGATTTCTTCAGGCTGTAAGCACAGTATCCTCTAGAAGATTTTTTTTTCTGTATTATCCAATGCTAGTTACAAATCAAAATGTTAAATGACTATGAAAACTTCTGAATTTCATAAACTCATGAACAGATATGTGTTCTCACAAATTTTAAACAGATGAGGTTTTAACCGCACAGCCCTTTCTACCACTTTCCTCTTTGGCTCTGTTATAAGAAATGACTACTGTGGACAGACATTTTGGTGCAAGATGTGTCCTGATTAGAATGGAGCTTAGTCTAAGAATAACAACACGCTGTACCCCTCATCCCCTTCCACTTCATTCACCATTCCATCCACTACCTGTGACCAAGTAAGAGCCTAAGCACATACCAGGTGAGCCATTTCTTCTTTAGAAAAAAATCCACTTGTCAATTTTCCTCATAAATCCAACGGAGCTTCATAAAAATTATAACAAATTGAGGAAAATAGGTTAAAACCTGCAAACGATTGAAAATGCTCAAAATAAAACCACATTTTTTGCTTGGCAATCTAGAGTTAATGACATGGGGTCTGGAACGTACATATTTCTAGGGAGCAGTTCTGTAGTCAAACCCCAGGTCAGACAGATTGTGGCTGGCAGGGTGCCTCCAGGTGGCATGCATGGGTGCCAGGGTCGAATAAGCACACAGAAAGCTCTAGAAATAAAAAGGCAACCCGGCGACATTACTCATCCTTTTCTTTTTCTTCTTACTCATTCCTTCGTTCTTCCTCCCTTCTTTCCTTCCCTCCTTCCATCCCCGGCCTTTGCCCCCTCTCTATGAAGAGAATATGAAGCAGTTCCAGATGGTAAGCAAGTGGCCAGACTCAAACAAGTTGCTAAGCTTGCTGGCAGGAGAGAACCTGCTTGATGGTGACACACAAGTACAGAGTCCCCACCGTCCTGCTTCCTGGTGAAGCTGGAGAGAGCAAACCAACAATAGAGAAATGAGTACTGTAATTTATCTTGGAGGCCATTTAGGTTGTTTATCCCAAACTACATTTTGATTCCAGTTACAGTTTAATTATGAGTATTTGTTCTCTAACAGAGACTAAACAAAGGGTAACTATTTTCTTTTATCTTTTTCTTTGTTATGAAAATTTCAGTTTCATGTTTGCCTCTCCTCTCTCCTTAAATAGAGTCTCATGCTATGTAAACGCGTTTCAGCTCAATTTCTTCCCATTGGGGATGAAGTCTCTAAAACAAACAATGAAAAAAGAGCAGAAGTTTTTAACATCTAAGAAACGTGTGACTTAATAAGGCCTATGTATTTCTTTAAGCTTTTATTGCATATAATTTGACAGGTCTCTTCCGTTTTAAAGAAAATACCATCAAGTCTCTCTGGGTATCAAACTCACAACATGAATGTTCAGAGTGAAGGAAACACATTGAGTCTAGATGCCCCTCTCCAGCAATAACCGGCAAGCTGTTTTTGTTTCTTATTATGAAATCGGAAGTGATAAAGAGACAGAAGGAACGTGGCTGACACTCAGTCTCTTTGTGTACTGCACATAGCTTTTTTCCCAGGCCAGCAATGATGGATTTGCCTGGTCTCAGAGCCCATCCTCTAGTTACAAAATAAGTTCAATGTCTGGTTTTGCAACTATTCCAATGTTACTTTCAATACACAATTTTTTATCAAATATATTGCTAAGGAGAGTTTTCTTCCATCTAGAATATCCTGCACTGTTCCAGATTGGATTGCAGCTGAAATCAAATCCCACATTGAGTAACTAACAATTTTAAAATTTAAAATCTATAAACCATTGTAACAATGTTTTTAAAACTCTTATCATATAGGATGCATAATTTTAATGTTTAATTCGTTTTTACTAAATATCATAAGAGTAATACATTTTAATTGTTTTCATCTATTATTTTCATTATTGATCAGGGGGTTTTTTTGCTTGTTTTCATATGTTCTTTACTTGGAGGTCAATTCTTTGTTTTCTGACCATTCTCCTAAATGAGCTTATTTCCACTCCAGCATGTGTTTTGGATTCTCTTGCTTTTTATTTTGTCATGAAAGGTTTTCATATTACAGTTCAGATCAACTATGGCTGCCACATGGTTTCAACAACACTATAAACCTCAGTTGATAAAATTTACTGAACACATAAGAAATCAGCACAGTTTTAGTTCATCAATTACAATCTGCATTTCACTCTAAATGTAACAGTAAATGTAGAATCTATTAAGTTGGTTTTATTTTCAAAAATTTATCTTTGAACAGAGAAGGGTACTTTTAAATACACACATGCTCTATATGCAGTTCTTATTGAGCCAAATTCACACTCCACATATTCCACTTGACCCCACGAGTTAATAGGTAAGGTTGAGGGATCTGGACTTGCAAAATTTCAAATTTAAATCTCAATTTAGCTGTTTACTAATTCTTGGATGTTCAAATCACTTAAAAGTCTGAAGCTCATTTTCCAACCCTAAAATAGGTATATTTACCTCATAGGGGGATCATGAGGATTATAAAATATAAATTTATAAACATATATATATTATAAATTAGAAATACTCAGAAAATATAGGGAATATGATAACTGTGGTTATTATTAATTTGATAGGGTTTCCCTGGTGGCTCAGACAGTAAAGAATGTGCCTGCAATGTGGGAGACCCAGATTCTATCTCTGGGTTGGGAAGATCCCCTGGAGAAGTGACTGGCAATTCACTCTGCTATTCTTGCCTAGAGAATTCCATGGACAGAGTTACATACTATAGTTGGCAGTACAATAAAAAATTTTGTTGGATTTTTTAATTCAATAAATTTGAATATTTTAAATGGCATGTTACTTCAATGGATTTGTAACTTAGCAAAAGATGTTATTCTATCAAGAAAATGAATGTCTTACTTAGGCATTGACTTCTTGAAAACTATATTTAAAGGAAAGTTTTTCTGTTCCATAAGGACAGCTACAAGATTTTAATGTAATCATTAAAAGAAGAAACATTCTCACAGTTTCTCAACTTGAAACATTTAAAGTGCCATAGGGAAAACTCTGAAAGGAAGTTACTTTATAGATATGTGTGGGCTCCTGGAACTATACTGGGGACCTCATTGATACTGACTACATAAAACTGATTCTTCTATAAGGCCATGTAACTTTTAATTTGAAATATGGTTATATTTTTTCTGAATAAATTTCAGGACAAATAAAAGACAGTCTATTTTTAGATTATAGAAAAGGTGAACAGTAAATCATCTTTCTCAAAGCTTATTTTAGACATATTAATCTGCATTTATTTGGTGTATGTGCCACTCATGTGGTTATGAGCTCACACACATTTAGAATTCTGCAATTTAACTTACAGCAAGGTACCCACAGGGGCACCTTCACTGATAGCAGCATGCCTCCCACTCTAACAGTCAATCAGTGAGTTAATTTTGTTGTTTTTCAGTTGCTAAATCATGTCTGATTCTTTGTGACCCTGTGGACTGTAGCCTGCCAGGCTCCTCTGTCCTCTGCTATCTCCTGGAGTTTGTTCAAACTCATGTCCATTGAGACAGTGATGCTATCTAACCATCTCATCCTCTGCCACCCCCTTCTCTTCCTGTTCTCAATCTTTCCCAGCATCTGGATCTTTTCTAATGAGTCACCTCTTTGCATCAGGTGGCCAGAGTCTTAGAGCTTCAACTTTAGCATCAACCCTTTCAGTGAATATTCAGGGTTGATTTCCTTTAAATTGACTGGTTTGATCTCCTTGCTATCCAAAGGACTCTCAAGAGTCTTCTCCAACACCACAGTTTGAAGGCATCAATTCTTTGGCACTCAGCCCTCTTTATGGACAAACTCTCACATCCATATAGGACTACTGGAAAAACCATAGCTTTAATTATACAGACCTTTGCTGGCAAAGCAATGTCTCTTCTTTTTAATACACTGTCTATGTTTGTTATAGCTTTCCTTCCAAGGAGCAAGTATCCTTAAATTTCATGGTTGCAGTCACATCCACAGTGATTCTGGAGCTCAAACAGACAAAATGTCACTGCTTCCACTTTTCCCCCATCTTTTTGTCATGAAGTGATGGAACCACATGCCATGATCTTAGTTTTTTGAATTTTGAATTTCAAGCCAGCTTTTCTGACTCTCCTCTTTCACCCTCTTTAGTTCCTCTTTGCTTTCTGCCTTTAGAATGGTATCATCTGCATATCTGAGGTTGTTGATATTGCTCCCGGGCATCTTGATTCCAGCTTGTGAGTCATCCAACCCAGCATTTCACATGATGTATTCTGCATAGATGTTAAATAAGCAGGTGACAATATATAGCCTTGACTCACTCCTTTCCCAATTTGGAACCAGTCCATTTTTCCATGTCTGTGTCTAACTGTTGCTTCTTGATTCACATACAGGTTTCTCAGGAGGCAGGTAAGGTGGTCTGGTATTCCCATCTGTTTAAGAATTTTCCACAGTTTGTTGTGATCCATACAGTCAAAGGCTTTAGCACAGTCAATGAAGCAAAAGTAGATGTTTTTTTTTTTTTTTTGAACTCTCTTGCTTTCTCCATGTACCAAAAAATGTTGGCAATTTGATCTCTGGTTCCTCTATCTCTTTGAAACCCAGCTTGTACATCTGGAAGCTCTTGGTTCACAAACTGCTAAAAATCTAGCTTGAAGGATTTTGAGCATTACCTTGATAGCATGTGCAATGAGTGCAATTATACAGTAGTTTGAATATTCTTTGGCACTGGCCTTCTTTGGGATAGGAATGAAAACTTTTTCCAATCCTTTGGCCACTGCTGAGTTTTCCAAATTTGCTGACATACTGAGTTAATACAGAAGTGAGTTAATACAGAAGGTCAAAAATCAGAGCAGTCATTGGAAAGAGAATCTCACAATGTAACTGTAATACAATTAACTCAGACTATATGTATTTGCTGGAAATAAGTTTTCTAAAAAGAGAGTTCATTATCTGGACTATCTGGTTCAAAAGTGAGTATCTGGTGACTCTAATCACAACAAACATCTACCAACTGCTAACCAGTAGGTAAGGCACTGCAGAGCCAACAATGAGTAGAATACAGATTCCTGTCCCTAAGGATATCACTGTTTCTTGAGACAGATTATAACAAATATTTGGAACATGTTGGTGCTACAGAGAGTGTACATGGTCCATGGAGACATAGTTGGAAAGTCTGTGTCCCAGACGTTCCTAAACCAGTCTGTGGGGAAATTCTTATAGGATGCAGTACAGTTGGGAGGGACATATGGACAATGAAGGGACAAGGCCATAGCTTGATAACAGAAGAATCAAGGTTGCTTCAGTTATGAACTGCTCTTTAGTTTCTTTGAGAAACAGGGATCAATATCTAAGCAACACTGCCTTAGATGTGGTAGCTAACTACTACAGCCTACTTGTCTGGCTTTCAGTTCAGTTCAGTCATTCAGTTGTGTCCGACTCTTTGTGACCCCATGAATCGCAGCACGCCAGGCCTCCCTGTCAATCACCAACTCCCGGAGGTCACTCAAACTCACGTCCATCGAGTCAGTGATGCCATCCAGCCATCGCATCCTCTGTCGTCCCCTTCTCCTCCTGCCCTCAATCCCTCCCAGCATCAGGGACTTTTCCAACGAGTCAGCTCTTCACATGAGGTGGCCAAAGTACTGGAGTTTCAGCTTCAGCATCATTCCCTCCAAAGAAATCCCAGGGCTGATCTCCTTCAGAATGGACTAGTTGGATCTCCTTGCAGTCCAAGGGACTCTCAAGAGTCTTCTCCAACACCACAGTTCAAAAGCATCAATTCTTTGGCGCTCAGCCTTCTTCACAGTCCAACTCTCACATCCATACATGACCACTGGAAAAACCATAGCCTTGACTAGACGAACCTTTGTTGGCAAAGTAATGTCTCTGCTTTTGAATATGCTATCTAGTTTGGTCATAACTTTCCTTCCAAGGAGTAAGCGTCTTTTAATTTCATGGCTGCAGTCACCATCTGCAGTGATTTTGGAGCCCAAAAAAATAAAGTCTGACACTGTTTCCACTGTTTCCCCATCTATTTCCCATGAAGTGATGGGACCGGATGCCATGATCTTTGTTTGCTGAATGTTGAGCTTTAAGCCAACTTTTTCACTCTCCACTTTCACTTTCATCAAGAGGCTTTTTAGTTCCTCTTCATTTTCAGCCATAAGGGTGGTGTTATCTGCATATCTGAGGTTATTGATATTTCTCCTGGAAATCTTGATACCAGCTTGTGTTTCTTCCAGTCCAGCGTTTCTCATGATGTACTCTGCATAGAAGTTAAATAAGCAGGGTGACAATATACAGCCTTGACGTACTCCTTTTCCTATTTGGAACCAGTCTGTTGTTCCATGTCCAGTTCTAACTGTTGCTTCGTGACCTGCATACAGATTTCTCAGGAGGCAGGTCAGGTGGTCTGGTATTCCCATCTCTTTCAGAATTTTCCACAGTTTATTGTGATCCACACAGTCAAAGGCTTTGGCATAATCAATAAAACAGAAATAGATATTTTTTTTGGAACTCTCTTGCTTTTTCGATGATCCAGCAGATGTTGGCAATTTGATCTCTGGTTCCTCTGCCTTTTCTAAAATGAGATTGAACATCAAGAAGTTCATGGTTCACATATTGCTGAAGCCTGGCTTGGAGAATTTTGAGCATTACTTTACTAGTGTGTGAGATGAGTGCAATTGTGCAGTAGTTTGAGCATTCTTTGGCATTGCCTTTCTTTGGGATTGGAATGAAAACTGACCTTTTCCAGTGCTGTGGCCATGCTGAGTTTTCCAAATTTGCTGGCATATTGAGTGCAGCCCTTCCACTGCATCATCTTTCAGGATTTGACATAGCTCAACTGGAATTCCATCACCTCCACTAGTTTTGTTCATAGTGATGCTTTCTAAGGCCCACTTGACTTCACATTCCAGGATGTCTGGCTCTAGATGAGTGATTACACCATCATGATTATCTGGGACATGAAGATCTTTTTTTGTACAGTTCTTCTGTGTATTCCTGCCACCTCTTCTTAATATCTTCTGCTTCTGTTAGGTCCATACCATTTCTGTCCTTTATCGAGCCCATCTTTGCATGAAATGTTCCCTTGGTATCTCTAATTTTCTGGAAGAGATCTCTAGTCTTTCCCATTCTGTTGTTTTCCTCTACTTCTTTGCATTGATCGCTGAGGAAAGCTTTCTTATCTCTTCTTGCTGTTCTTTGGAACTCTGCATTCACATGCTTATATCTTTCCTTTTCTCCTTTGCTTTTTGCTTCTCTTCTTTTCACAGCTATTTGTAAGGCCTCCCCAGACAGCCATTTTGCTTTTTTGCATTTCTTTTCCATGGGGATGGTCTTGATCCCTGTTTCCTGTACAATGTCACAAACCTCATTCCATAGTTCATCAGGCACTCTATCAGATCTAGGCCCTTAAATCTATTTCTCACTTCCACTGTATAATCATAAGGGATTTGATTTAGGTCATACCTGAATGGTCTAGTGGTTTTCCCTACTTTCTTCAATTTCAGTCTGAATTTGGCAATAAGGAGTTCATGATCTGAGCCACAGTCAGCTCCTGGTCTTGTTTTGCTGACTGTATAGAGCTTCTCTATCTTTGGCTGCAAAGAATATAATCAATCTGATTTTGGTGTTGACCATCTGGTGATGTCCATGTGTAGAATCTTCTCTTGTGTTGTTGGAAGAGGGTGTTTGCTATGAGCAGTGCATTTTCTTGGCAAAACTCTATTAGTCTTTGCCCTGCTTCATTCCATATTCCAAGGCCAAATTTGCCTATTACTCCAGGTGTTTCTTGACTTCCTACTTTTGCATTCCAGTCCCCTATAATGAACAGGACATCTTTTTTTGGGTGTTAGTTCTAAAAGGTCTTGTAGGTCTTCATAGAACCATTCAATTTCAGCTTCTTCAGTGTTACTGGTTGGGGCATAGACTTGGATTACTGTGATATTGAATGGTTTGCCTTGGAAACGAACAGAGATCATTCTGTCGTTTTTGAGACTGCATCCAAGTACTGTATTTCAGACTCTTTTGTTGACCATGATGGCCACTCCATTTCTTCTGAGGGATTCCTGCCCGCAGTAGTAGATATAATGGTCATCTGAGTTAAATTCACCCATTCCAGTCCATTTCAGTTCATTGATTCCTAGAATGTCGACATTCACTGTTGCCATCTCTTGTTTGACCACTTCCAATTTGCCTTGATTCATGGACCTGATATTCCAGGTTCCTATGCAATATTGCTCTTTACAACATTGGACCTTGCTTCTATCACCAGTCACATCCACAGCTGGGTATTGTTTTTGCTTTGGCTCCGTCCCTTCATTCTTTCTGGAGTTATTTCTCCACTGATCTCCAGTAGCATATTGGGTACCTACTGACCTGGGGAGTTCCTCTTTCAGTATCCTATCATTTTGCCTTTTCATACTGTTCATGGGGTTCTCAAGGCAAGAATACTGAAGTGGTTTGCCATTCCCTTCTCCAGTGGACCACATTCTGTCAGATCTCTCCACCAAGACCCGCCCGTCTTGGGTTGCCCCACGGTCATGGCTTAGTTTCATTGAGTTAGACAAGGCTGTGGTCCCAGTGTGATTAGATTGACTAGTTTTCTGTGAGTATGGTTTCAGTGTGTCTGCCCTCTGATGCCCTCTTGCAAGACCTACCATCTTACTTGGGTTTCTCTTACCTTGGGTGTGGGATATCTCCTCATGGCTGCTCCAGCAAAGCGCAGTCACTGCTCCTTACCTTGGACGAGGGGTATCTCCTCTCTCCTCACCGTCACCCTTCCTGACCTTCAACATGGGATAGCTCCTCTAGGCCTTCCTGGGCCCGTGTAGCCACTGCTCCTTGGACATGGGTTGGTCCTCCCAGCCGCCGCCCCTGGCCTCAGGCATGGGGTTGGTCCTCCCGGCCGCCGCCCCTGGCCTCGGACGTGGGGTAACTCCTCTTGGCGGCCACCCTTCAGGCATGGGGTCCTCCTGGCTTCTGCCCCTGACCTTGGACGTGGGATAGCTCCTCTCCGCCACGCTTAGTGCGCCGGTCGTAGCCGCCGCTGCACTTAGTGCGCTTAGGTTTAGTTAAAATGAAAAGGAAAATCCCAGGTGGAAACCAGCTTACCCTTTGTTTTCCAAATGGTTTGTGGCTGCTTTACCACTGGTTTGGAAACAGATTTTTTTTGAAGCATCTCTGATTAGTATCTCTGGTTTATCCTTTGCTTCAAACTAAGAGTTACTGTGAAGAGTCCATATGTTTCTGCTGCTTCTTACTCTTTGTCTTGGTTTATTTATATATAAACTCTCTATTTTATAAATGAAATGACTAAAAGACATTTCTTTTTTCATAAATAAAACTATTACTGAAGGACTCTGTGTAGTTTAAAATCTATCTTAATGGGGAAGCATCTGAAACATACTTCTACCCTCCCAAAGAATGATAATGGTAGTAATTTGGCTACACGCAGAACTCATTTTATGCTGCCAAACCCTTGCAACCTCCTCAAATTGTCAACAGGAAGTGGGAGTTCTTGATCACAAACCCTTTGGAATTAGAATTTTGAGAATACAGTAAATGGGGTTTCCTAATGTCTCTTCTCAGAGTTTGGCAACTGGGGTGGTGACCAGAGAATTCTTGATGCTGAGCCCTCAGGTCTGGATCATGTTTCCTGTTCATCATTGTCCTGTAGCCTGATATGGGTCATTGTCAAGTCACGATACAAGGAACATCTGTTTGCAACTTTATTTTTTTTTAGCATTGAAGGAAATTTTTTACTGACTGTGGGAGTGGACTTTATTGATAATGTTAATCTTTGTCATTCTTTGGATCATGCTAATTTATTTTTAATATTTTCTTCATGTACTCAGAGAGTTGCTTTTGATTCAAAACAATAACTGAATTCAAAACAATAAAATAGTATTGACAATAACATCTAAGCAATCAGACTACTGTGACGGAACAACTAAGTAGGTACATAGGGCTTCCTAGGTGGCGCTAGCGGGCTTCGCAGGTGGCGCTAGTGGTAGAGAACCTACCTGCCAATGCAGGAGATGCAAGAGACGCAGGTTTTATCCCTAGGTCAGGAAGATCCCCTGGAGAAGGGAATGGCAACCCACTCCAGTATTCTTGCCTGGAGAATTCCATGGACAGAGAAGCCTGGCAAGCTACAGTCCACAGAATCACCAAGAGCTAGACCTCACTGAGTGACTGAACACACAAGTAGGTACATAAAACTGTATCAGTTTGAACCCTCTGGAAGAAGATATGAAGATAGGATAAGAAGTGCAAGTTATTTATTGGGGGACATGACTGCAAAAGATAAAGGGTAAAGGAAGTAGGAAGGCAGGGAAGACTTCCACCCTGTAATGGAGGTAAGGCAGCTGTGAAAGAAGAGGGGGAAGAAAGAGGCTTGAGTTAAAAGAGCCCCAGATGTCTGTGCAGCTCTTCCAAAGTCTTAACTAGGTCAAAGGGTAGCCCCAGAGCAAAAATCAATTACGAATAGGGGGCTGCATCGGGCAAGCAACGCTGAAGTCTAGTTTCCCTACAGTGTTCTGTTAGTGAATGACAAAAGTTCAGCTAGAGCATGACCTCGGGAAGAACGCTGAGGCAGCTAGACACTGTTAGGTAATTCCTCACTGCAGGGTGTCTTTGAAGGGAGATCTTGAGCAGTGCCCATCCTTGACTACCACACTGGTCATTCATAATATTTTGCTATCGTGGAAATCTTACCAGGAACAAAAAAAGATGGGGAGAGTTAAAAAACCATTCAGTTCAGTTCAGTTAATTACAGTGTTGTTGTTTTTTTTTTTTTTTTTTTTAGTAATTTTGACAAAATGATTACTTAAAGTTAACTAAAGGAAATGAATTTCAAACTCCCACTAAAAGAAAGTCCTACTGAAAGAATGAATATTGATATTTTTTACTTTTAATTTTTATTTTATATCAGGGTATAGTTGATTAACAGTGTTATATTAGTTTCATGCGTACAGCAAAGTGATTCAGTTATACATAGACAAGTATCTACTCTTTTTCAAATTCTTTTCCCATTTAGGTTATTACAGAATATTGAACAGAGTTCCCTGTGTGATATAGTACATCATATCTTAGAGTCATTTAATTTTTGTAACACTAATATGAAGTTTGCAAAGGTATCTAAAGGGATATTTTGTTTGGAAAAAAAATTTAGGATTTTTTTTTTAGTAAATCCTTTTTTTACTAAAAATTTTAGTATTTCTTCATTGTACTAGAAAGGAGAATAATCTTGCCCTTCAAGGCAACATGGATAGAGTTTGGCATGATGCTTACGTGTAATACTCAGAGAAAGACCAACACTGTATGATCTCACTTATCTATGGAATATAAACACAAACTCAAAGATACAGAAAACATATTAATGATTGACCAGAAGCAGGGGATGAGGAATGGGCAGAATGGGTGAAGATGGTTAAAAGGATAAACTTCCAAGTAAAAAATAAATAATTCCCAGGAATGTACTGCAAAGCATGGTGACAACAGTTAAGTATAATGTATATGTGAACGTTGTATGGAGAGTAGATTTTTAAAGTTCTTATCACAAGAAAAAAGACTGTAGCTGTGGGGTGACGGATGTTTACAAGACTTATTTTGCTGATCATTTTACAAAATCTACAAATATCAATCATCATGTTGTACACCTGAAGCTAATATAATGTACTGTGTCAATTATATCTTAACAAATTATTGACCAGTGATGTATTAATATCTTTTGTTACTCAAACATTATTGACCAGAGATGTTTCAATATTCACTTACATAGCAAATTGCCTGATGCAAAGAGCCGACTTTCTAGAAAAGACTCTGATGCTTGGAAAGACTGAAGGCTAAAGGAGGAAGGGGCGGCACAAGATGAGATGGTTAGATAGTATCACCGACTCAATGGATATGAATTCGAGCAAACTCTGGGAGATAGTGAAAGACAGAGGACACTGGCATTCTACAGTCCACGGGGTCGCAAAGAGTTAGACATGATTTAGCAACTGAACAACAACCATCAGTGGCCACAAGCATGTTTCTGCAAAAAATCCCCCAAAGAAAGAATACGAGTATCATAGTCATGAAAAATGTTTGAACAATATTTAATATCTTGTGTCAGTAGTATGAGAATTATATAAAGAGAAATTAGACATGGAGTTTTACATAAGCTATCCTACTTGGAGTCTTCAACTGTACCAAGTGGTACCAGAACATCTTGACAGACGGGGAAAATAAAGAGAAACACATGATCCATCATATTCAATATACAAAGTATGTCATAAAACATGTTTTAGAAGAAAAGTTAATGATGGGAGAATATATCCAAGACTACTATTAAGAGCAATAAAATATTGAAAACCAGTTTGAAAAAATCATTCCTTGCCCATGTATACACCAATATTTTGACAATATTTACCCCCAAGGTATTGGAATTATATTTCTGTTTGCTTGGGTTATATATTTGCAAGTCTTCTACAAGAAAACATGTATTATTCTTGTCATTTTGAGCAACTATATCTATAAAGTTTTAGAGTTAAGTGTAATTACTAGCAGACAGAGTCACACACGCACACACACACAATCATCAATGCTTGCAACACAACATCTGCAAGTCAATAAGAAAGATGTGACACACACCTTCTGTGCAACACCTAATTGCATTATATAGTCAAAATTAACAAGTTGAAATGTATGTCTATGTATCTAGTTTTGGTTTGATGAAGCTTCCATATAAAACTGTAAAGATCCTCAAAAACTTTGCAATTATAATCCAGAACAAAAATATCTTGCTCCACTCAATTCCAATAAATGGCTTTGGCTTTCATGTGGGGTCATATTGTCTCTTCCATCAACTTTTCTTAAATTTCCGTTACATTTGCTTTGCTTATACTTATTTTTGACTTGAACCTTGGACCATTTATCCAATATGTATAAAGAAATAAGGTGGAAAATCTAGTAAAAAGACATATAGGATCTATCATTACAATAGAAATTGCAGAAATCTTTTTAACTGATAGTGGGTAGAAGATTACACATTTGTATAGGAAATTATTCCAGAGAAGATATTATTATAAAGGACAAAAAGTAAAATACAATGCTTTTATGATTGAATATAACTGTTAATAGAGAAGGAAGAGTGATCTATGAAACAAAAAATGGTTGAGAGTTGGGGTATATATTTAACGTCTCTTTTAGATACTCTTGAAAGTGAAAGTGAAAGGGCAAGTCGCTCAGTCATGTCTGATTCTTTGAGATTGTATAGTCCATGGAATTCTCCAGGCCAGAATACTGGAGTGGGTAGCCTTTCCCTTCTCCAGGGGATCTTCCCAACCCAGGGATCGAACCCAGGTCTCCAGCATTGCAGGCGGATTCTCTTAGCTTAATATTATTTCAGGGAACAAGTTGGAGTTAGTTTAAGAACATATAAGGGTCAAGTCTGGTGACTGTAACACTGATCACACTTTGGAGGCAACTAAAATTTGTAGATGCTTTGGAATTTGAGAATCAATTTGAGTGGCTGGTGTGGAGTAAGGGACTTGTGTCTGTGTTGAGATCATCAACGAACTGGAGTACACAGGTCAACAGAGTCTCAACGTAGGTGAAAGTTGATTTATTCTGGAAAATAAAGCTTATTTATGTGACCAATAAGAAAAGGAATATACCTACTAGAAAATGCATCCATAGACCACCAGCTTGTACCCCTGCCAGTTACCACTGATTTAGGAACAGATGGCATCATAGGTAGAGTCTTCCCTTTAGCACAGAGAGTCTTCTATTTAAGAGGTAATATTTTCCCCAAATTTGAGGAGACATAAACTCTTTGAGAGCCAAAAGTAAAAGAAAGTGTAGAAATGTAATAGTATATATAAGGTCCATTTACCTCATCTCTTCCTACAACACAGATATTTGTAATTAATGCAAATACATACAAGGCAGTACATAAAAGAGCAATTAAATTGAAATATTCTGTATGGATAACCACCTCAAAGTAGATCATTAAAGTGATATTTCCTTAAAGTGGGCTAGCCTAAACCAAAACAGTCATATAGAAATATGTGTTTCATAAAAATAAAAAATGCAAATTTCATGAAATGTGAAATATCTTGAATTCTCTATTCCAATACAACCTTTCACACTGAAAATAACTGGTGTAATCGTATCAGTTTTGAAGCTAAATTAAGAACAAATATCAGGAATAGTAAGTGCTTCAGTCTGTCCGCTGAAGTTTTCATTTCTTAGACAAAAATGTTATATTTGGGATTAGAAAATCTTGGTATGTGTCTTATCTAAGGAATGGTTTCCATACAATTTTTAGGTCAGTCAATGGGCCAGACTGTTTAATTCCTCTCCATGCTACCTGAGGCCATTACCCCTTCATCCACAGGAGAAACTCTGAACTTTAGAGGCTCATATCATAGAGTTGTATCCCCTTTTTCTTCCTCCAACTTTTCTCTCTGATTTTACCAACTTCTCAGACTATTCACGTATTTAATATTTAAACCTCTCTACTTCTGCATTTGTCTTTTTCACCACTCCCATCATAATCTGAATAAGTTCATCTAGACATGGGCACCAATACACCAGTTTTTCTTTTTTGGTAACCTCCTCAAGTTGAAATCCCTCCATCACCTAGCAGTTCAGCCATCCATTACCAGAGCCACACCTTTGACATAATCATCTTCCGAACTGCTGTACTTCAGAAATACTCGATTTTTATCTGTCACTTTCTCAAGACGGTCTCTGGGATTCAGAAATAAAGAAAGCTTATGAAGAAATCAGATTCATATATGTCTTAACAATCTTAAAAGCTATGAGGAAAGAATAAATTACTTACAGAGAAATGACAATTAAACTGACAGCATCAATAGACACCAGAAACAAATGGATAGTGTTTTCAAAGCGCTGGGGGAAGATGATTGTCAAATTAAACTTCCATGATCAGAATTCATGAGTGAGGGTGAAATAATGATACTTTTAGACACGCAGAGTTATTCTGCTCGTAACTCTCACTAAATGAACTACCATATTACACTCGATTTAAGATGTCATCAATTTTATGATGTACCAGTAAAAGAAAAATGCTGTTAATTAAACTATGATATGCCCTTAATAGTAAAGTGCATCCTAATTACAGAGATGTTAAAAAGATTAAAAAAAAAAACCTGTATCAGAGAATAAATTAAATAAAGATGAATAGAGGAAATACTTCATCAAGATGGAATGAACGCTGAAAGTAGAAATAAGATTTAAGAAACAATACCGAGCAAAGAAACTGGCAAGCATATTTGTAAATACAAGTAAAACCTGACAATGGCTAATAATAATAAGTAACTCTGTGACTTAAAAACAAGACTGAGCTAAAATGCCAGACAACAGTAACATGGAATAGAGGGAAAAGACCATGTTAATGATTATCTACAATCCTTATATAATTTGGGGAAAGGTTAGCAATACTCTCCGGCATTGTTAAATATGTTAAACATTTTAATGGTTACCTTTAAGAAAATAGAAAAAATGCTTAACATTCAAATAGGTAAAGTAAAAATGTAGAGATTTTTATTCATATAACAGGATGCAACACTGCATTTAGAATAAATACTTTAGACTTATATCTGTAAATATACATGAATTTAAGAAAAATAATAAATTAAAAAAGCAAGGTATAGTGTAACACTGATAGGATAAATCTAAAATTATTCTAATTATATCTATAAAACCTGTATGTGCATGTCTGTGTGTTATACATGTGGTATGTGTGTGTTACATATAGGAGAACATTGACTGGAAAGATATTCACCAAATCTATGATTGTGATGGCCTTTGAAGAGGGAGGGAGCAGAAAAACACTGGGGTTGGGAACAGAGAGGACTGAACGTTGTCTGTAATGTCCTATTTCTATTATTTTAGAGAATTTTGATGAGAACTTCATAGAATAGTGGTATTAAGTTTCAGTTGCTAAGACCAGAATTTGCCACCTTTTTTCTATAATCTTTCATATTTTGAACTTTTAAACATAACAACAATTTTTTAAAAATCGTCGTCTTCCTCTTCCTGTGTATTTACCCAAGCCAGGAAAATAGATAACGGCTCTTTGTCCATCCAATCATTCCCAATGCCTCCTATTCTAGCCTTTCAGTATCTCTTGATGTCATTTGATTTTTTTCTCTGCCTTCAGTCTTGCTTCTCTTCCCACCCGCAAGCTATTTTTCAAACTGCAGCAGGAATGACCTTTTAAATGGAAAAAATCCTGGCATGGAACTCCCCTACTTAAAATTTTTTCAACACGCTTCAGACTCCTTAGCAAAATATGTAAGGCCTTACCTAATCCATCTTTGAACACTTCTTGAAGATCGTGTCTCTTCCCTCTGTACTCCAGACTCCAGCCAACCTCAGTGAGAGCTGCCTCTTAGGAAGGTGAGGCTTCCTAAACCTGCTGTCCAGCCCCACTCTTACCCTCTTGTCATCTGCCCTCTGGACCAGCACCCCAACCGATCGTGAAAGACTAGATTAGACTCAGATGTCACCTCCCGGAAAAGCATCCTTGTCCCGCTCAAGGCTGTCTTCACCGCATTTTGTATGAGCCCCGACTTCTTCCAACTGTCCATCAAAATAAAACCATTATCTTCTAACTTCTCTGACTCTGAACTTCTTGAGGGAAGCAACTCCATAATCACTGTAACTAGCAGCACAGCTACTGTTTACTGATGGCTGAATGTTACTAAGCCCCTGGCGCTGTGCTGGATGACTTGCCAGTGTGTCCAGTGACTGTCAGAAGAAAATTTGCTTTCCACGTCAGCAGATAAATGCTCGGAGGGTAGGTGTGCAGTCTGAATGTACTCCACTCTCTTTGAGCCCCATGGCTACTAAGAATGGAGCTCAGCTTCAACTTCAGATGTTTCAGCTCAAGAGGGTTCATCATTAACCACCATCTCCTACCACTGGTTCCCAAATTGTGTACAACAGCACCTCATACACAGCAGGGGCTCAATGAACACATTTTAAAAGAAGGAAATAGGGGGTGAGGGAAAGAGAAAGGCCAAGGGGGAGAAGGAAGCATGCTAGGAGCAGGGAGGGTGGAAGGAAAGAAAGCTGAGTTACGATGTAATCGCAGTACACTAGAACGAAACTATCGTCACCATATTACTGCAATTATGAGACTGGGAATGTATTTCCTTAATCAAGTAAACGGAACAAGATTGTGATAAGTGTCAATTTATGAGTGTGTAAAGAGTTGGGGACTGTATCATTCTTACATTTTTTTGGAAAGAATATGCTGAGAACCAGCTAAGATATCTGCATCTTTAATGAATTAGTTTGATGAATGTAGTTTCTTCTGGTATGAAGGAATCTGGCTAGACAGTCTGTAGTTTCACCTGCCAGGAATACTAAGGTTTCCTAAAAGGTTTCAGTCTTATAAAAATGAAAGAAAAAAAGAAGAAGAAGGGACTAGAGTAGGTTTATAATTTATATAAGATTATGAAGATCCAAATATAAATTCCTAGTGCTTTACCATTTTGGAAATAACAATTGCATTGAAATATAAGTCAATGAATTTGCCTGGAACATTATATATATATATATATATATATATATATATATATATATATATATATATAACTTACTTGGCTGTTGTGATTATTCTTATATGTGGGTTCTGACTATTTGCTGAGTCAAGAGAGAAAACAGATCTTTTTAAAGTATTTTTAAGATTAGATAATCAGTCAAAAACCCAAAGTACACATTGGCTTTTTTGTTCAGTGGACTATTTGATGTTGGTAACTGACTTTTAAAGAATAATATGAGGTTCTCTCCTTGAAAGCAATCTAACAGTGGGCTGTTGGGAATGAAGAAGATAGCTCTCATCTTAACCCTCTGCTTTCAAATCTTCAGCATAGCAAGGATTTCTCATTCCTTCATCTGGGTTTTAAATGTGGTTGGCATGGTATCTAGACAAAAGAATAAGTAAGGAAAACTCTAAGAGGCAATTAGAAATAATAAATCCTGAGATTTTTCTTACCTCTATTACCTATTTGGGGCCATAGTATTTCTGAGTGGTGATAAAAACTCAAACTTGGATGTTTTCCATTTATATCCTACTGACCATTTATGGGCTTCCATAGGAGAGAAGGAGCTGATAAAATGAACATACTGTCTAAATATATATTGATATAATAATTGCAAATGCCAACACACAAGCAAATTTCCATTTTTTACCCTATATAGGTGTAATTACTTGACAAACAATTCATTATTTTCACATGCAAAAAGAAGTATCAGTTAGTAAACAGAGTAAGAATTTTGTTTTAATGGCAGTCTGATAAAATTCTGCTTCATAAGGATAACATCTGAATTATAGTTATGTTGTACATCGGTAAATGAAACAAGTATCCTATTTGGGGTCCACCCTCTGGTTTCACTCAGATCAACACTACTCAGTGTTCAAGTGATTTATAGCAATATAGGAACAAGAAAAAACTGTGGATCACATTATTAACATTTTAATCTTTTAAAAATACTTTTAAATCTCTTAACAAAATGAGAGAAGAGTTAAGGTTTAGAACCTTTGGCAAACAATAGTAGCTTGCTAGAATTAAATAATATTATTTGGCTTTGATAGTATTTACTTTTATTTTTCTCCTGTTTATTTCAGAGATTCTAGTTTTTCATTTAGAGTAGGTACATATATTTTCTTATAAATAAGTGTACTTAAGTAAAAAAGGCAACTCAATTTAAAGAAAAATATTGGGGATCATTGTACAAGCTCTATTTTTGATAAGGCAAAAGTCACAAGTGTGATAGAAGGATGCCTGAAATCTGGCACAATAATGTTGTGTTAAGTGGTGGCCCAGCACTGATTGACAGACTAAATTCCTTCTATATCAGGAAATGGAAGGGAGAGTTACCCTCCAAATGATACCCTTAACATTTGAGTCTCATAAAAGCAGAGACATTACTTTGCCAACAAAGGTTCGTCTAGTCAAGGCTATGGTTTTTCCTGTGGTCATGTATGGATGTGAGAGTTGGACTGTGAAGAAGGCTGAGCGCCAAAGAATTGATGCTTTTGAACTGTGGTGTTGGAGAAGACTCTTGAGAGTCCCTTGGACTGCAAGGAGATCCAACCAGTCCATTCTGAAGGAGATCAGCCCTGGGATTTCTTTGGAGGGAATGATGCCGAAGCTGAAACTCCAGTACTTTGGCCACCTCATGCGAAGAGTTGACTCATTGGAAAAGACTCTGATGCTGGGAGAGATTGGGGGCAAGAGAAGGGGACGCCAGAGGATGAGATGGCTGGATGGCATCACTGACTGGATGGACGTGAGTCTGGGTGAACTCCAGGAGTTGGTGGTGAACAGGGAGGCCTGGCGTGCTGCGATTCATGGGGTCTCAAAGAGTCGGACACGACTGAGCGACTGATCTGATCTGATCTGATCCTGCGTAGTGTAGTGCAGGGGCGCGTGAGTGTGAGTGTGTGTTTGTGTGTGTGTGATGCTAATGGTGGGCAATTTCCTCAGTTTGATGGCTGCTTTGCTTTATATTCAGAGAAGGCAATGGCACCCCACTCCAGTACTCTTGCCTGGAAAATCCCATGGATGGAGGAGCCTGGCAGGCTGCAGTCCATGGGGTCGCTAGGAGTCGGACACGACTGAAGCGACTTAACATTAGCATTGCTTTATATTCACTGAAAAGTAGAAAGTTTGTGCTATTACACTACCAGGAAGATGAGTATAAACACCTTCAGAGTACATGTGCAAAACCCATGGACAGATTCGGATTAAGTGCCTAAAGGGAAAATTTGCAGTGGTGGTAAGAATCCCTTCTTTCCCATTTGAAAAAAAAGACTCTGGTACACAGTTTGTTCTCTCATTGTTTGCTAGTTCCATTTAAAGGGTCCACATGTTTTTTGGAATCTGAAACTCAGAGTAAGGTCAAACAGCATGCTGTAATTAGGGTCCTCATCTTTAGGAACAGAAAAGGATGTGTGTAAGTCTTGAAAACCATTATGAATGATGAGGGAACCACAAGACCATTAAGCTAGTTGTTACTGTAACCTTTGGACTGAACAATTCATAACAGCCCCAGTTCAGAACCGTAGCAAAATTCAGAATTATTCAAGCTCTCTACATAACAGGAACTTAGCTTTCTCCAATGATAAACAGACACACATGAAGGAAAATTCCACTGACCTTCTCTTCACCTCTGCCTCAGAGGCCTAATTGCCTTAAGAAATAGTGTCAAAACAGAACACATACCTTCAGTCTCTGCAGTTTGGAGGAACAGGGAGGTGAATATTTTGCTTTTAAGTAAAATGGAATTTGATAAAAGTTAAGCTGTTGCATAATGATGAGCTAAATATTGTAAAGGCTTAAAAGGATGAATTAATCACATCTTTCTATATGCAGAAAAATGAAACATAATAAAAGTCTTCAGACAACAAATATAGCTATCTTGGTTCATTATGTCTCTGGTCAAGATAATTACTTTAAGTAGTAGTGAGATACTGATAAGTGTGTGTGTGTAGAAAAAGAGAGAGAGAGAAAGATAGTTTTAGCTTGTAGGAAAGTTGGAAAACAAACTCTTATTTTACTCTAAGAACTCCAGCAACATCTAATAAAAAGTTATATAGCAGGTACCATCTAACCCAGTGATCTTACTTTTAATAATTTACATCTAATCAAAGGTTGAACAATATATGTACAGGGTGTTCATTAGAGCATTGTCATAACAATGGCAACAACAACAACAAAATCTGGGAACAATTAGATATCTATCAATGACAGAGTGGATAAATAACCTATGGTATAGGCATTTCTCAAATCCTATACAACTGTAAATACTAGCAAACAAAATAAATAACAGGTAAACATATATGCAAGCACAAAGAAAACTTTCCATGGTATTCTATATCAATAATTATGAATGTGTTTTAAAATAAGCAAACAAAATATATTTATACATACATATTCAAACATATATATCTATGTCTTTGTTTCTATGTACTACTTATGTTTTATAAACATTAAATCATCTGAAATGTTATCCACCAAACAATTAGCATCAGTGAGGGGCTACTCCCATGAGTTCATAGAAAGTGCTGTCTATGGGACAGTGACAGCATGGCAAAGGAATATGAGAGAATAGTGTGTAGCTCTTAGGAAATGAACTCCTAGACAGAACTAGGTAAGACTCTTGATGGAAGTTGGAAATCCTATATCAGCAAAGGAGGGGGCAAACACCCATGATTTGTGAGTTACTTAAATGTGCCTGTTAGGAAATCAACCCTGAATATGCACTGGAAGGACTGATGTTCAAGCTTAAGTTCCAATACTTAGGCCACTTGATGCAAAGAGCCAACTCATTGAAAAGATCCTGTTGCTGGGAAAGATTGAGGGCAGGAGAAGAGGGTGACAGAGGATGAGAATGGTTGGATGGTATCACTGACTCAGTGGACCTGAGACTGAGCAAACTCCAGAGACAGTAAAGGGCAGGGAAGGCCTGGCATGCTGCAGTCCATGGGGTGCAGAGTCAGACATGATTTAGCAACTAAACATCAATTGTATAAATCCTAGGAACTGTTGAGTTACAATTCTGTGTTTTGTTTTTTTTTTTTTTCCTCTAGTTGTTTGATAACAAGTAACGAAAAAACTAGATGAAAATGTCTGTGCAAGAGTTAAGTTTGAGGAGTCACATGCACCCAATGGACACTCTAATGATAATACTAATGCTAATAACAGGTATTTGTAGAGGGCTTTAAGATTTAAAAAATGTGTTCACACAACAGTGTTTTGTTCATAGGCAGTCCTGAAATTAAATAATGCATCTACTTTATTATGCTTACACCATGTTAGATACATTCATTATGAATGGAAAATATATAGAAAGAAAAGAAAAATTTATTCAATAACTTTGATTTTGTCATCAGTTGAAATGAATTAGTCAAAATATTTCATTATGGGTTAAGGTTAAGCTCAGGAAGAAACATTATAGGCATACATTAAGATTTAAAACAAGAAAACCAGGTGACTTTGTCACAAATGTGATTCTGATAATTACAAAGCATGGTCACACAAAAGTCCTCTGATAAAAAACACAACAGATTTCTTTTTCTCTCAAATATCCATAAAACTGAATTATACTGTTTTAAAGAATAAAAGTGTCATTCCAAATGTAAATCAAGATTTTTTTTTCGTAGTTTTAATTCTACATTATAGAGAACGTGGCCTCCATTCTGAGAAAGTGGTAAATGAAGACCCAGCAAAGTCTTTGAATTAATTTTCATGTTTGAATCAGATATTTGAAGACATGAGACCTAATAAAGGAGGAAGTAGAAGGAAAGAGGAAGAGGAAAATAGGTGGGAGGTTGTTTTCAAGAATATCAAAGAACCATTTCAGTGTCTATTGTAAATGTTTATTTAAAATTGAAAGTGGTATAGAGAGGCACAGAGAGGAAGTTTATAAAGAATTCAGGGGAAAGAACTGCTTCAACCCATGAGTTTCCTTAGTCTACTAAATAGAAGTTATTTTCTTCTTTTTTTGCATACAATGTTATTTTAGAAATTCCATATCCTTTTTTTAAAAACAAGAATTAAAAGCAACATAATTTAGAAACGACTGACTTCTTAAGTTTCTTCTAATCCAAAGAAATTCTCTTTAGGTGAAAAGACTCTCTATATCTAGTGTCCATTCAATACCTGTTTCTTAAGGAAAGGAGCAGTAATAACAACAAAAATAAAACTGATTGTCAATTTTATTAGAATGTTCCAGCAAAATGAGCTTTATCCTTATATAGGTTAACATCAAATGAGCTGACAATTTAAGTAAATGCTAGAAACAAAACTAAGTAGTTATTCTACCAAAGAACCAGAATTGAAGAAATAATTAAATTAGTAGAAATTTCACTCAAACCAATTGATTCTATAGTTTTATTTAAATGACCTGGTAATAATCTTGGTTCACCCTAAAAAGAACACATTTTACCCTAGACAAAATTAGAGAGTAAAAAGGTTAAAAAGAAATACTCAGAGGCAAAAATAGTTCAAACTGGCCAAATCTTCTTAAAGGGAATTTCTGGAGGGTGTTTAAATTATTTTGCAGATTAGTAGTTTTCATTTTCCTGCATTGGAGAAGGAAATGGCAACCCACTCCAGTGTTCTTGCCTGGAGAATCCCAGGGACTGGGGAGCCTGGTGGGCTGCCGTCTATGGGGTCGCACAGAGTCGGACACGACTGAGGCGACTTAGCAGTAGCAGCAGTAAAACAGTATAGTAAATATTATTACAAATACCTCTTCAGTGTTTAGAAATATTTTTAAAAATAATTTCCTTGTAAAAGAAGCTTGGTCAAGATCTCTTAATTTTTGTGATTAAATACTGTCTTACCAATGTGGCTTTTTTTCCAAATGTAAACACAGACACTTGCATTGGTATTTAATGGATTCACTGACGGCTTGCTACATAATCCCAAACTCAGCTACAATGCCTTCTAAGTATTTGTACCAAGGGAATCATTTTTGTTTCAATTCTCATTCAGCATCTTTAATGTCTGTGTGTGTGTTTTAGGTCACTCAGTTGTGCCTGACTCTTTGAGACTCCGTGGACTGTAGCCTGGCAAGCTCCTCAGACCATGGAATTCTCCAGGCAAGAATATTGGAGGGGGCTGCCATTCCCTTCTCCAGGAGATCTTCCCAACCCAGGAGTCAAAGTCGGGCCTCCAGGACTGCAGGCAGATTCTTTACCACCTGAGCCACGTGGGAAACCCCAACATCTTCAATACCTGCTATGTAAATACAGAGTAATCGAAAACCTTTTTTCTTCCTATGCTTTTTGTTTTGCTTTTTTAGTTTCATATAAGTAAGTATTCAAATAGGTAAATTTGGTGTCTGGTTTGTAAAGTGCATATACACATTAACAACAAAAGATCAGAAAGGGAAATTAAGAAAACAATTCCATTTGTCACTGCATCAAAAAGAATAAGATACCTAGGAATAAACCTACCTATGGGGCTTCCTGGGTGCATCCGCGGTAAAGAATCGCCTGTGATGCAGAGGACACAGGAGATGCTGCAGGTTTGATCCCTGGGTCGGGAAGATTCCCTGGAGAAGGGAACGGTAACCCACCCAGTATTCTTGCCTGAAGAATCCCATGGACAGAGGAGCCTGGCAGGCTGCAGTCCATAGGGTTGCACAGAATTGGACACCACTGAAGCGACTGAGCACACACAAACCCACCTAAAGAGGCAAAAGACCTATACCCAGAAAACTATAAGATACTGGTCAAATAAATCAAGGATTATTAGAAACAGATGGAGAGACATATCATGTTCTTGGATTGAAAGAACCAATACTGTCAAAATGACTATACTACCAAAAGTAATCTACAGATTCAATATAATCCCTGCCAATTTACCAAGAGCATTTTTTCATAGAATTAGAAAAAATAATTTTAGTTTGTATGGAAACAAAAAAGACCTTGAATAGCCAAAGTAATCTTGAGAAACAAAAATTAAGCTGGGGGAATCAGGCTCCCTGACTTCAGATTATACTACAAAGCTACAGTAATAAAAAATAGTATGGTGCATTGGAGAAGGAAATGGCAACCCACTCCAGTATTCTTGCCTAGAGAATCCCAGGGACAGAGGAGCCTAGTGGGCTGCCCTCTATGGGGTCGCACAGAGTCGGACACGACTGAGGCAACTTAGCAGCAGCAGCAGCAGCACAAAACAGAAATATAGATCAATGAACAGCATAGAAAGTCCAAAGATAAACGCATGCTTCTATTGTCACCTAATGTATGACAAAGGAGACCAGAATATACAATATAAAATAGACAGTCTCTACAATAAGTGGTGCTGGGAAAACTGAACAGCTACATGTAAAAAAAAATGAAATTAGAACATTCCCTAACAGCCTACATGAAACTAAACTTGAAATGGATTAAAGGCCTAAATGTAAGATAGGATACTATAAAACTCTTAGAGAAAAGCAGGCAGAACACTCTGACATCAATGACAGCAAGATATTTTTTAATCCACCTCCTAGAGTAATGAAAATAAAAAGAAACAAATGGGACCTAATTATACTTAAAAGCTTTTGCACAACAAAGGAAACTGTAAACAAAGTAAAAATATAAGCTTCAGAATGGGAGCAAATATTTGCCAATGCCACGACCAGCAAGGGGTTAATCTCCAAAATATACAATCATCTTATGCAGCTCAATATCAATAAAACAAAGAACCCAATCAAAAAATGGGTGGAAGATCCGAATAGACATTTCTCCAAAGAAGACATATAGATGGACAAGAGGCACATGGGTTGTTGAGAAAAGGGAGCACTTTTACACCATTTGTGGGAATGTAAATTTGTGCAGCCACTAAGAAGAACAGTATGGAGGTTCCCTTTCAAACTGAAAATAGGGCTGCCATATGCTCCAGCAATCACACTCCTGGGAATATAACTGGAGAAAATCATAATTTGAAAAGATACATGTACCCTGATGTTCACTGCAGCACTATGGACAATAGCCAAGTCATGGAAGAAACCTAAATGTCCACTGAGGGAGGAATGGGTAAAGATGTGGTGCATACATACCATGGAATAGTATTCAGCCATATAAAAGAACAAAATAATGCCTTTGCAGTAACATGAATTGACCTAGAGATTGTGATCCTGAGTTAAGTAAGTCAGATGATAAAGACAAATATCATATGACATCACTTACATGTGGAATCTAAAAAAATAAAAAATTGGTACAAATGAATCTATTTACAAAACAGAAAAAGACTCACAGATGTAGAAAACAAACCTATGGTCACCTCTATGATCAGAGGGAACAGTGGAGGAGGGACAAATTGGGAGACTGGAATTGACACATATACACACCACTATATATAAAAATAATTAATAATAACCTGCTGAATAACACAAAGAACTCTACTCAGTACTCTGAAATGACTTTATGGAACAAAATCTAAAAAAGAGTGGATATATATATTTATTATATATGTGTATGATTCACTTTGCTGTACAACAGAAACTAACACAACATTGTAAATCAACTATACTCCAATAAAAATTAATTTAAAAAATAAAGTGAATAACATCTTATCTGGGGTTCCTGGAAATCGAAACCGTCTCATATATCTCTTTGATACCACTAGCTGATGGAGATAGGGTTGAAGAGATTTGTCTAAATAGGAAAAATGCTTGCAAGCCTTAAAAATATTACCACATTTTTCTCTCTTTACTATGTCAACTAATTATTTTAAGCAAGTCCTCAAAGAGCACCTCTTACCTTTTATAAATATTCTAGGTGCAAGGAAATCATATGCAAGGAAGGGATATAAAACATAGCCTATGCTCTTAAGACATAGACTAGACTGATGAAAGTGAAAGTCGCCTCAGTCGAGTCCGACACTTTGCAACCCCATGGACTATACAGTCCATGGAATTCTCCAAGCAGAATACTGGAGTGGGTAGCCTTTCCTTGCTCCAAGGGATCTTCCCAACCCAGGGATTGAACCGAGGTCTCCCACATTGCAGGTGGATTCTTTATGAGCTGAGCTATCAGGGAAGCCCCTAGACTGATACAGAGCATATAATGTACTATGGAGTGATGACAAAGAATATAGCTCAAATAAGTGGTATGACAGGGACAAGAACACAATATGATCAGTGCCCTAAGGAGGACCATTTAATGCTGATGTGAGATGCAGAAAATTATCCTGGGAGAGGTTTTATTAAAAAAAAAAATGAAATCTAAACCGAATCTTGAAGATGAAGTTGAAGAAAGCCAAGTGGACATATTAAAGATGCTTTTCGAGGGTTAGAGGAGTAGAACTGTAGGATACACTCAGAGAATGACTAATCATTTTATTCTCTTGGTGGGGATATATTATATTTAGAAGCTGCTGCTGGTAAGAACAAATAGATGACAAAGGTCAGATTAAGAAGCCATCTCTGCTGAGCTATGAACATTTTATTTTACCCAATGGGACATGTCTAGATGTGCATTTAGGGTACAGCACTATGACAGGAATATAGAATATAGTACATAAGTATGTGATGAGCAGAAGAAAAACTAGCTGGGGATTTCTTGGCAATAATTTAGATGTGGAGTAGACTACTGACATTGAGAGAAGAACAGGAAATAGATATGAGATATTTAAGTAGGCTATGCACCAAGACTTAATAGTGAATTAGAAATTGAGAGAAAGCTAGACGAAGAGGGGGTGTGGGTTACAAGAAGTTTTCTCACTTAGGAGACTGGATTCCAGGGCTACTGCTTTGCATTACATAAAATCACTACTTTTTTTCCTTGAAAGTTATCCCTTCATCCATTGGTTCCTTTGATATCACACTCCCCTTACCCTCCTAAGTGAAGAGCTGGACAGATGACATGCCATGAGCTCCTCTGCTTGGTGCCAGGTAACTACATATTTTCCACTAATACTTCACTGGTTATTACCCTGAGGAACTTTCATTTACCTGTCACTCTTAAATGCACCAAAGAGTTTCTCATGATAGAAAAGCCAACCAGTGACAAACTGCATTATACGGACCCATAGCAGTGGAAAGATAAGACACATAATTGATAGAACATTGAGATATTAAAATATGCTGTACAGATTCTTCTGGAAATTCCATCAAAGGAGATATCCAGATAACAGATTGAACTTTTCTTCACCCAGAAAACTATAAATTTAGGACACATGTTGAGTATGGATAAGACACATATCTCTGATATATTTGATGAACATTGACTATTTCATACATATTTCAGTTCTCTGAGAATGTGTACCAATAATGAAAAGAATATTATTCCTGATACAAATATGAAAGGACAATATTTTCTCAATAGAATTTCACCTTATTTTTTTTATTAAATTATTTTACCTAACAGTATCTTAGAGAATAAACTGTATTATACAATCATTTTATATTAACTTAGCTCAGTTGGTTAGGATATGGGTGTTATAGTGGAGGTTGATAATTTCTTGTATTATTCATCCTGCTGGTCTTTCCTTTGGTTACAGACCCTCCCTGCATGGTTACCCAGTTATGTTCTCCACCGCCCAGCATCCCATCCAGTTATTTGTATCTTATAACTAAGTTGTTTCTAGTGGGATATGAGGAGATACATGTACAACTTTCAGGTCTTATCCTTAATTTGTCTTAGTCACCTCTTTTTCTCTTCCCATTGGTTGGCAAAAGGCAAGAGAAGGAAATTTTCTTGGACCCAGAGACAGAAACCCTATGACAAAGAAAGTGGTGTCAACCCATCGGTGTGAATTCTTCTGGACTACCACACTGAGCATTTTCTCCTGCAGCATTATATAAGTAGAGAAAGAAATTTACAGCTACCAAGGGCATTTTTTTTTTTTTTTTTTGGTCTCTGTTACAGAAGCTTAACCTATATCTAGATACAACTAGTGATAATGACAACAGTTTTCAACCCATGTAACACAGTCAGTGGTCTTCACACAGGAGCAACTATCTCCAACACATGCCATGTAAGAAGCATGCTTTACAAAGGAACTGGGTCGGGTTGGAGACAGAGAGATGAGGATCATGCAGATAGATCATGGAAAAATAATTATCAGGGCTGGAAAATAATGATTGAACAACATGAACTGTTCTTGCTCCCACCCTGCATTCCCAAGCTTTCCCAAACTAAGTCCAAGCTCAACATTTAGGAAACTTTGAGTAGGTGGGAGATGGACCATCAGAACAGCATTCTACCTGGAAACTGAGACTGGTTTAGGACTCTTAACTACAGTAATAACAGCCCATAGGGTTATGATTGTTGAACCACTATGTGCATCTGTATTTAAAAAAAAAAACAAAAAAAACAAAAAAAAACACCGAATTGACCTGACTTCCTTGCATTGAGTAAAACCTACAAACAAGGACACAGCTGGTCAGGGATGTGGTCATTTGGACTTTCCATTACAAAAAAGAAAAAGAAAAAATTCCTCGCTCATTTTCACTTCTTGCCTCCCACAAACTACATTTGGATTTTACACCTTAGACTATGACATCTTACTTCTAAAAACTAAAATGTAAAGGTTTGGGCAGTATTATTCATCAGCTTGTTTAAAAATGCATTTGAATTCATATTTATAGCATCATGCAAATATAAATATCATGAGGCAAGAATAAACACTGTGCCTTAAAGTGTTTCATTCCAAGAGTCTGTGGAAACCTTTAGAAGTGGGCAGTAAAAAAAATCACACTGCCTCATTTTATTTATGATCTACCCTTGAGGAGTGGGCAGACCAGAAAATTTGTGCATTTCTTCAGAAGTCAGCTTCATCTGGGAATAGGACAAGGCGTGAAACTGAGAGCAAAGTCTCAAAGTAATGAGGCTGACAGTAGAATGTGAATTAATGTAACATAGATTATATTTTTCCCTTGGTTCACAGAGACTTCAGAGTTACCAAAAAACTCATCAGAGAATATCCTCCAAAAATACAGTTGATCTTGAATTCATGATATTTCAAAATTAATTACCATGATTTCAATATGGTATGTGGGTTACAAATGCCCATATTAGTCTTTTAATAACAAACTGTAGACCCAGTAGAGGTTAACTGAGATCCTAATAATTTAGACCCTGATATGTTCAACATTTCTGAAAAGCTTAAATGGAAATGTGTGCCTTAAGAACTTAACATTGACCTTAACAAAGAGACTGTAGTTGCATATAATTGAACAAAGCATGCAAAGTAAATTATATGACTTAAAAAGCAGAATGAGTTAATACATCTAGGTAATTTATCACTGGTTTTACTGGGATTAAAAAAAGTCTGAGAAAGAATATGACTATTTTCAGAGTAGAAGAAAGAAGTACTTGTTAACTCTTTAAAGAGACTTGCCTATTGGAGACATCTATCAATTTCAAATAAATATACTTATCAGCATAAAGAAAATATTCTTGTACCACTTAATAAGATTTATTTGAAAGGACTTTCTTTAGTTTTTCCATCTTTTTTTTTTTCATTATTCCATACTGGAATGGCTCTTTAAAAATTGTTGAGTGATTTACTTAAAATCCAGAATTTTACTAAAGTTAGAATTTTAAAATTTACTTTCCCATCCCCCCTTTTTTCCTGCAATACAAATGAGATGGTAGAATAAAAAGGGAAATACAGATAACCGTTTTGAGAAAATATCTTTTGAAACTGTTGTCAGAACAAACATCCTTATTAAAGGGACATGAATGAAATTACAGGGGAAGGGTTATAGGACAAAACATAGAAAGTAGTAGTAGGTTAAGTTACACTGTTCCAAATGACTACTTAGTTCTGAGAAACTGGTTTGGTTTGGCTTGGTGCAAATGGAGTTTAATGGATGATAAATAAACCTATTTAGCTAGAAGAACAGATAGCAAAATAAATTAATACATTCAGAGACTGAGTGATAAACACTCTTTCTTCCTTGATAGTATGTTTTTTCCCAAAGAATCTAAGAATATTTATAATGATCATATTTACTTGGAAACCCTTCATCTGGATGATAGGAACTCAGCCTGAATTAAGTATACATCATTTATGTCTCATAATTTTAGCCAAGTTAATATTTTCATATATTTCATATATCTCATTCTTTGTTGGCATAAAACAAACAAAAAAAAACAGAAAAGGAATAAGTAAAATATAAATTATATTTATCATAAGCTGATATAGGAAAATTTTCTATTGGATTTTTTAAGAAACCTGCAGATGCATCAGTATCAAATTCAAGAATAATACAGTCTTGAAACTTACTAAAGGACACATAATTCATTTGGTCTAGTAAGCTAGGGATGAAAACAGCTAGGAAAGGCCCCCACGTTCTCTTAGTAAAATAAATGTTTTAACATGGCTCCAGAATTTTCCCTACCTGATAAATTAGCACAACGTATAACATGGATAAAAACTGAGACCTAAGTATTTCAATTTAACTACAAATAACTAAGGGCTGCAGACATGCTTACTGTCACACTATATATTTAAACCACACACTCCAGTTCCTATATGACCAACTAACAACGGACTTGTCAACTCATATATTCTGTTAAGTTGGCCAAAAGTGAATTCTTCTTCCTTACAGAAACAACTTCTACTCTTGTCCTTATTTTATTACTATTATCACCTCTCTCCTATTTTCCTGGACTAGAATTACCCAAGTCATATTCGATTCCAAATTCTTTTTCATTTACCTTTTTCATCAACACAGTAATACACAAAAGTTTATCCTTTTTTTTTTTTTTTTTTTGCACACTCTGAAAAATCTGTTTCCTCCTTTCCATTCCAATGTTCATTGGAGTTGCAGTTCAGTTCAGTTCAATTCAGTCACTCCGTCGTGTCCAACTCTTTGTGACCCCATGAAGTGCAGCACGCGAGTCCTCCCTGTCCATCACCAACTCCCAGAGTCCACCCAAACTCACGTCCATTGAGTCGGTGATGCCATCTAACCATCTCATCTTCTGTCATCCCCTTCTTCTCCTGCCCTCAATCTTTCCCAGCATCAGGGTCTTCTCAAATGAGTCAGCTCTTCGCATCAGGTGGCCAAAGTATTGGAGTTTCAGCTTCAACATCAGTCCTTCCAATGAACACCCAGGACTGATCTCCTTAGGATGGACTGGTTGGATCTCCTTGCAGTTCAAGGGACTCTCAAGAGTCTTCTCCAACACCACAGTTCAAAAGCATCAATTCTTCAGCATTCAGTTTTCTTTATAGTCCAACTCTCACATCCATAGCATCCTAAAATTTCACCCTTGAACTCTCACCTATTTTCCAAACTTCCGTCTTTGCCTGTAACACCTTTTTCTTTAAAGACATTTCTGTACCTTATTGCCAAATTAATTTTCCTTGAATATCATTTTCATCACAGCAGCTGCATGTTTGGTAACTTGGGAGACCTTCAACCCATGAACCTCGTGTGCCCTAACTGTGTGACACTGGATGTGTAGTGTAGTATTCCTCTCTGGTCTCTGTTTCAAGTGTGAAGCGGAGCTTTCTGATCCTCCCACTGTCTATAGAAGAAGTTCTTAAACTTGGTTGTACAGAAAAGTCACCTGTAATATTGTTATTTTCCATTTGTTATACATTCTTCATCCTCTCTACCATGTTCTGGCCCCGGGAGGATAACCCCACACAGTGCACCACCTGGATTCCCTTGCCCACTGGGTTTAGCCAATGGGAGGCCCTGATAGAAGATAGGTAGACAGAGGAGACAGATCAGAGTATTTTTTCCTAAGTCTTTTTCTTTTGGGGAATCACTTCTCTAGCAATAGCTTTGTCCTTACAGTTCTGGCTTAGAAGCTAAATGGATTCCAGATGTTACTAATTTCTGGCCACCTTCTTTTGTCATATTAATCTTGCTCATACTTGTATAAGTTATCCCTTCAATAAAGCTTTTTCCTTTGAATCATTTTTTTGGAACCCTAATCAATGTATGTGAAGAGATTTTCTTTTTTAAATACAATGCTCAGACTTTACTCCAGGCCAGTAAAATCATAAGCCTTGTGTGTGGGTCTAGGTAGAAGTCTTTATAAAAGCTCTTCCTTGTAGGTTATAAAGACAGTGAAAGTTGCTCAGTCATGTCTGACTCTTTGCATCTGTGGAATTCTCCAGGCCAGAATACTGGACTGGGTAGCCTTCCCTTTTTCCAGGGGATCTTCCCAACCCAAGGATCGAACTCAGGTCTACTGCATTGCAGGTGGATTCTTTACCAGCTGAGCCGCCAGGGAAAGTTCAAACATATTATATCCCACTCAAGTCTATGGATAATTTTATACCAACTAATCTTTTCAGCCAAGCAGATATTACAGGAAAATAAAAATCTCCCACCATAAAATGTGGCTAGGTGATAATATTACCAATAGGCTAATTTAAAGAAACATCAGCAAAAATCATAAACAAATACAACACACATTGGACCAGCTGCTTACATGCTGAAAAGAAATGTTTCCCAAATGCAGCAATAACCAGAGTCAGGGAGAATAACTGCAACAAAAACTAGAAAGAGGTGACTAGAGTTAATGAAATATATTAAGTAGGGGAGATCTTTCAAGGTATCATATTCTTATGTATCTCATACCCTTGAAATGCAAAGTCTCAAAACATTATTTTCACAATATTTTAGTCAAGTATGTATCTCTTTTCATTTGCTCAGTTATTACTAAGTCTCACATATGAGCCGTTTATTCTTTCACTTGCCTTGATTACCATTGGTTCACATGCTAACAAGCAGAGAAATGGACCAATGAGTTTGTAGTCAGGGTGAAAATTAAAGATACTTCTTCAATTACACAGGAACTGTGATGTTTGGGGTGAACACGTGGTAGGTAGTGCCTTTGGGTATTTACAGATCTAGGATTCCGGGATGCTTTTTAGTCATGATTGTCTGACAGATAACTTCTTCCCTTGTGTCTGTCATAAAGGCCTGTTTCAACTCCTCTGATCTCAGCTGGGTGGCCACCGTTAACTGCTGTTGGGAAGCGGTTTCAAATCAGCAGGTCAACCCAATCTTTTGAAGATAGAGCCATTTATTCAATAGTTAAGAGTTCCAACCACAAGCAACCAGAGCAGCATAAATTTGATGTCTGGAGCTGGTCATTAAAACAGGGTTTTACTGGATGTGGTCTTTAGTTGAGTCAGTAACATCACAGATAAAATGAAATGATAAATGTGCATTCGTGGCAGTTGTATAATTTATTTACCCCAGATCTATATACAGAATAGCTGCTTGAGGATTCGATGTTTTATTGCAATTTGTTCTGGCACCATTGTCTCTGTGTTTGGTTTAGGGCGGAGCAGAGAATATGATGGTGATGACAGCTATGAGTAATTTACCTGGAGTCCAGCAACTAATATCACCATCGGTTTTTACTGTTCACAGACATAACAGATCTTGGATGAAGAATGCAGTGACTTTAATTTCAGTGCCTAAAAGAAGAGGCAAATGGATTCCAGTTTTAGTTATAGTATTTTGCCAGAAGAACTAATTTATTTCAGTTAGTGAGATATTTGGGGGGAGGTCAGCTCTTCCATAAAGAAAAACAAGGTGGTAATGTTTGATTACCTGAAATTTTTAACCTTTAGCCAGTTTGGCCAAGTGTAAAAATGTAAAACACTTCTCAGGAAAAGAATTATTTTTTTTTTCTGATTCTGTTAAAAATATTTTTTGAAGTATAGTTGATTTATAACTTTGTCTTAATTTCTGCTATACAGCAAAGTGATTCAGTTATATATATGGAAAAAAATGTTTCATTTATAGAGAATTTTCCTCCAACATGAAACTTGTAGCTTCATATTTATCAGGATGTATTAAGTTGCCATTAGTAGCCAACAGTGAATCAGGTGGTGACTTTGAGCTGTCTAAAATACTCTATAAAGCCTTTCATCCCTCTGGCTGTAGTCAGATGTGAAAAAGCTGTTCTCTCTTCAGTTCCAAGGCCCAAACTATTTAGTGTTTAAGCAAGGTTGTGTTCTGTAGAAGATATTTCTTCATGCTAGACTTACTGTTCATTACACAGGAAGATTATAAAACCATGTAAATGAGCAGTGAAAGGGGGAAAAAAGCCTTTCTCAGTCAGTCAGAATGTGTGTTTATACTATAATCAAGACACTTGAGCCGCTTTAGAATGATACAAAATCTCAGCAGGTATTGTGGGTCTTGGAAAGGATTGCGTGACTATGTCATTAGAAAACCATATATATATTTTTTTTTTCAGTCTTTGAATTCTTCAACAACAACCAAAAAAAAAAAAAAAAAAAGACTTTTGGCAGAGAAAAGAATAGTATGTCTTCTAAACACTAAAAAATTCTCTCAGAGGCCTTTCCAAGATGTTTTGGATGGCTCTCTGCCTCTCACTCTCTGGCAGCCTGCTCCTCCATCAGTGTTTGCAGAAGGTCAATAAAGCCCGTGCAGGCGGGCACCGTGGAGTGCATGTGTGAGAAAGTCTGCTGTTGTTGCGGTAAATGCAGTGTCCGCAGATTCATTAGGAATGCATTTGTTCCTGGAAGTGCTAGCTATTCCGGTAACTGGCTGCCGCCAATGTTTTTAACCATATTCTCCACTTTTATGCAGACGTTACAGGGCACAAAACCAGTCTTCTGTTCTCACTGCCTGCATCAATTTGTAGTTTGTTACTTGATCGGCTCGTTTTACCTTTCATCTGGTGTAAAGGGCAGTCTGGGACACTGGAGTTATGTCTGGGACCTTCTTATTAGACTTTATGATGAAAAGGGGCTCTCGAGGGCAAGGAAAACTCTGAATCTACTTATTTGGCTCTGCAGAAAATAACGGGCATAAAGAAGAGCTGAAACATTGTAGTCGGTGTGAAAATTGGAGGAAAATAACTTCTACCTTCCAGATTTTCTCATACATAACAATAAGAAAAGATTATATTTTGTGATTTCACTAACATGTTAATAATTTTTTTTATGAAGAATTCTTTGGAGAACAGACTTGTGATTGTCAAGGGGGGAGGGGAAGTGGGGAAGGGAGTAGACAGGGAGTTTAGGATTTGCAAATACAAACTATATTATATATGTGTGTATCTGAACACTTTGCTGTACACCAGAAACTGACACAACATTATAAATCAATTATACTTCCATGAAATAAAATGTTGATAAAAGAATTCTTTCTTTCTCTCTGTGAGAAAATGAAAAAAAAACAAAACAAAACACCTCCGTTCTTTCTAAGCGACGCTTTTGCAAGCTAGCCCTTCTGAATGCAATTCTCACACTGCATGGAATCTATAAGGAGAAATCAGAAAAGGCAAAACGTGGAATAAACACCAAGACCAACACTGCCACTTTTAACCTGATCTGACCACCAAGATGAAAGGAGAAAACACGAAATAAAAACGTTTTCTCCTCTCGCAAGACAGCTCTGGTCTGGTTTCCTTGAAGCAATGTCCCCGTAAGGGGTGACAACATTGAACTTCCTGTGATAACAGTATCTGACACAACATGGCCGCAGCTGACTTGTAACCAGCGTGTTAGAACGTGAGAGAAGTGTGAGGCCCTTCCATCACGAATGAAACACATCTGTCCAGGAAATACACTTCGCTGTGCCAAAATGCTTTTAGTGTATCTGGCCCCTGAGTGCCCTCTCAAGCTACAATTCCCTGTCAGCAAGTACCTTGTAATTCCTTTCCTTTTATGTTGATGAAAGTCTTGATCTATTATGCCAATAATGCATACTTTCCACAGTCTCCCAGAAACTGTTACTCAGCCCTGGGCATGGGAGATCACGCTCTGCTACTCAGACAACCAGCCTCAGAGAACAGCATCAGCCCTTGCAGAAAAGCAGTAGCAAGACGGTCAGCCTTTCTAGCATGGCTAAAGTTCCACTTCAGGAAAGAAAAGGCCAACGGTGAGATGAGACGCTGGAAAAGATAAGGCCTCATGTTTAGAGGGAGTCAAGAAGAGTAAGTCAAGAAAGGATTTAACTTGCTTCATTCTCCAACCCAGTGGGTTCTGACTGTATCCAGTGAGTTCAGGTTAGGGTGAGTCAGAGCTGGAAATCCCCCCAGGGTTTCAGGTCCATTAGCAGTAGAAACAGAGGCTCAAAATGAAGCCTGGATAACCCCTACCCCCATTCTTGAGAAAAATCATAGGAGCCCAGGTTATTTCTCTGTTCTAACTTACTCAGGCATTCAGAAGTCATGGCGTTCACACTCCTTCAGAAGAGCAATCTGAATTCTTCAGTTCAAGAGTCTGGGGCTTAGCACAATCAGAAAAGACTCATGGGCAAGGACCCAGGTGAGAGGAGTTCTAAGCTGCACTGATGTTTTACCCAGGCCTAGCAACCCACTCCTGGAGAAGGCAATGGCAACCCATCCCAGTACTCTTGCCTGGGAAATCCCATGGACGGAGGAGCCTGGTAGGCTACAGTCCATGGGGTCGCGAAGAGTCAGACATGACTGAGCAACCTCACTTTCACTTTTCACTTTCATACATTGGAGAAGGAAATGGCAACCCACTCCAGTGTTCTTGCCTGGAGACTCCCAGGGACGGGGGAGTCTGGTGGGCTGCCGTCTATGGGGTCTCACAGAGTCGGACATGACTGAAACAACTTAGCAGCAGCAGCAGCAGTGGTCAAAGAGGTGAGGAAACCGATTCAGAGAGGTCGAATGACTTGCCGCAGGCTAGAGGACTAGTAGGTGGCAGAGCAGTGATTCAAGCCAGGCAGCCTGGCTCCGAGTCCAGGCCCCTAATCACTGCACTCTCACATTCCAGGATCATTAAACACGAACAGAAACAGTGCTGGGTAAATGACTACTGAGGTCACAGTACACGCTGATGATAAAAGCAAGAAGACAATCCATCCACTTCTGAACCCCTGACCACTTGTGGTTAGGCCTCTGAAACACAGCCAAAAGAGAGCTGAGAAATGTCCGTCAGTTCTTCCACGGCCCAAGCTACCCTGGACAAAATCCAGCCCTTTGAATGTGGCTTTTTTTAGGTTAATTATTTAATCTTTTGTTCCTGAAGTGTTCAATGAAAACAAAACAAAGTCTCACATTCCAAATTCCCTCACTTAGTATCTCAGATCCTACATTTTATATCCAGAACTCAAAAGGAAGATGGCATTTTTGAAAGCAGCACTACAGTCTCATCAGCGTTTTTCTTTTCTGATAAGGAAAAACCTGCTTTATTATAGAAGTCCTCAACAGTTGCAGAAGTTTCAAGAATAGTTCTCAGTGGATGTTTCTCAATGAATAAAACAGGATTTGCAACAGACCTTTTAGCCTCCATACCCCAGGTATGGTGAGAGGAGGATAATAAATCCCGTGGCGGAGGTATAATTCAGACTTCCAGCTCCATATTCATATGATTCTTTAATATTTATTGACAAGCACTATTTGTTGGAGGCCCAAGTCAGCCAAACATTTAAAATCATTTCCCTCAGTAGAAACTCTGGTCTGTAAAAATAACTTGGCAAATAATTTGTAAGTGATGTTCTTAAGTGATCGGCATGCCATCTAAGGCAATGTTGAAGTTGGGTAAGCTATTTTAAAGAAGGAGCACACAAAAGTTTCCAATACAATTTATTATGTGACAAAGTCGTAGGTGGGGAAAAAAATCCTTAATACTCTTCTCCAGGTAGATATAACTGATAGAAAAGCATTCCATTTAAAACATGTCATTGCAAGAGTGACTTAATTATCCTTTTCGGCTTCTGAATCATGTGTTCAAGCTTTGTAACCTTTCCATTAAAAAAAAAAAAAAAACAGAAAACAAAAAACCTGCCACTTACACAGTAGTTTAGGGGCTGTTTTCAATAGGAAAAGAAAAGGAAGCCAACTGAAGAATTAAGTAACCACAAAGTAAGATGTGGCCCATTTTCTCTTTGATGTGACTCTAATTATTTTACCTATTTAATTCAAATATGTTTAAATATATATGTAATGAAACATGCAGTTACATAAGCTGTAGTCATACAGATTGACTCCTAACCAGGGTACCACTTCAGGCACTGCAGGCTGAATAAGAGAGTCCCAGACCTTTAGTCCTAGAAATTTACAGCTTCGAGGGAAGAATAAGAGAAGTATAAGAATACCTCCTATAAAAGGAGCTGTTGATAATTAACAGTGGATACTGTCAACAATACAACCATCAAAATGTCAACAATATATTTGAAGAATTCAAATGAATTCAAACATCAGAATGTTTCAGGGAGAGAATGCATCTGAGAGGGGCTTTGAGTGATGGATGGATAGCTCAAAATAGGCTTGGAAAGAGGTCCTAGAAAGTAGAAAAATGGGCCAAGGCTTGTACATGCCTTGCAATGAAATAAGCAATCCAAAAGTCAAAAATTGGTGTCAAACATGGAAAAACAGTAGAGAGACAAATTGAACAGAGGTATAGTGCCTTTGAAGCACTATAAAATGAGAAAAATGGATTTAAACATCAAAATGAAGAGTTACTCTGGATTTCATCTCTTGTCTTAAAAAAAAAAATCTCGAGGAGGGTCATTGGAGTTACCTTTTTTGCGAGTATGTCCGGCAGTGATTTGCAAGACGGATAAACTAGAAGGAAGACTAGACAGACAGACAGCAAAGCCTAATCAGAAGCACATACACATGTGTTAAACTAGGGTAACATGATGAGCCCTCAGGGTCTAGAAAGGCAACAGGAGGAATGTGACAAGAGAGGATCTGTGATTCACTGTTGAGGAGGAACTTAGAGAATCTGTCATCTGATTAGATTTTCAACCTGAGTTAAGGACTATGAATTCTTAAAATGTTTTTAAGCCTTGAAGAGTACAAGGAACATCGCAGGGAGAAATAGTGATGTAAAACGAGATGGTCCTAATATTAAGGATCCATTTATTAGAGGCCGCAGGCAGTTTAGTGTGTGTAAGGCTGTTAAAAGACCTCTCAAACCCTACTCCCACCCCAGCTTAGTCACCAAAGTAGACTCGCAACTTGAAATCACCAGAGCAGATGCATTTTCCATGATCAGGACTATTACTAAAAATATCCTCCAGGTCTTTTTGTTCCAGATGAAAGTGCTAGCACTTGGGTAACTTTGAGCTTTCAAGTTGAAGGCGCTACTATTGTTACTTACATGTGTTCTACTTTGAGAGTGTTACTTCCTGTGGTGTGAGTGTTCCCCTGATAAAAAGAGCACCTGATGCAGTCTCTCACTGAGACTGGAAGGAAAAGTCTTATAGACAAGACTGACAAAGCTCCTGGCTTTCCAAGCTAAGGTCAGCGAGAGTGTGCGTTTTCTTGTGCTGCTCTTGCTCTTTCTAAAACTCTCAATAGAGCAGACCCCTACGGTCACTTACAGCTGTCACTTCTGAGTGATTGACAGCCGTGCCCTTCAGTCTGTACTCTGATTCCAGTTCAGTGCAACGCCAGTGGTAGTGATCTGGTATCCCACAGCCTTGGACTCTAATTATATTTTAGATTCTGGTCACAAACTCATTTAACCCAGGATGGGTTAATTTCTACTTTAGAAACCTAGGCTTCATCAATCCTGTTACATAGAAGGTTGTCTAGTTGTGTGAACTTAAATTTTGGGCAACTACCAAAATGGACATTCGGAAGTAAAGCTACATCCGAGTCTCTCATCCCTCTTGTCATCATCCTAATTATTAATGTTACATTTCCCAACTCATCACACTGGTAATAGGTTTGATGATTCAGATGATTGGTTCACAAATATTCTTGCATACCTGTTGTGTTCCAAGCCAGATTTGAGGCTCACCAGAAATATGAAGAAAAGTTTTATCTTCAAGTTGTTTATTGCCTAGGGCCAGAAACAAGCAACAACAACAAAGACACTTTTTTGAGAATTCTTTTGTCCAAAAATTTGAGAAGCTATCTTATCCACTAAGTGTCCAATGAAGTCTTAAGACAATACAGGTTACTACCTTACAGTATAAACTCATGGATGAACTTTCTAAATATTATTTATCTGAGTATTTTTTATAGCCTTTAGCCAGACTTCTAATGTTTCATGTATTTGCTGTCAGAAATCCTCATAAAAATGAAAGGCTGCTTCCTGGACAGTTGTTTCTGGAGTTCTCATGTTCCCATTTATATACAGGGGACTAGGTGGACACAGAAGTATGGGGTAAAGTTGATCAGATATCATGTGCCTAAAGAAGATATTCTGCTTTGGGGCATGGGCTGAATTAATAGGGTGGTCACAGTCTCTTATAATTTGATTATAAGACTAGTAGAGAATGCCTTCTGAAAAAAAAAATTCCTGTTCACAATTGAAACTGTTAAGACAAGGATGCAAAATGACTCAGGCAAAGGAATGGTCCCTATGTCCTCTGTGATATCAAAAATAAAATGAACCTAGGCGACCTCTGTCTTAACCAACAATCTGCCTTCCAGATCTTGTTCTTCTGGGATTTTTGTCCACTTCTAGGAACTCTGAAGTTATTGTACTCATTTTATCATTAATCATTTATCTATAATTATTAACATCTAATTAATGGGTTTAGCTTAGATAATTATAAAGTACTAATTTTTTCCTGACTGTTTTACAAGGAATTAGAGCTGAGGCTATTACATATTCTGGGAGTACAATCAGGAAGTGACTTTATTGTTCTCTAACCGCTGCCTTTTAATATACCACGACAGACCTACTTTCTGTGCTCTTTGATAACATCTTGGGCATAACCGAGATTTCCATTACTTTCAATTATAGGAACACCCCCATTATGGTGATAGACAGATAGATAGATTGATTGATTTGGGACTTTTAAAAGTCTGCCTCTACTAAAGACAGACATCAATGTCATACGCAATTCATGGTTCTTTTCTTTGACCCCTTAAGCACTGGATTTCCCGCCAAGATAATGAAGGTCAGGGCTCTGAACTTTCAGGGGCCTCATACAAAACTGTAAATATGTATTCAGACTCAGTAAAGATGGTTCCCTGAATTATATAAGATCCTACAAACCTAGATTCCCCTATCCTGGCAGTATATGCCTCAAGGACGCATAGGAAGAAGCAAGGGGGCTAGTCTATTCTTTCACTGTCCTCTTCCCCCTCACTTGGTGCTACCCCTCATCCCTCCGGTGTTAGCACAGAAGAGGAGGCTTGCAAGAAAGAAGCACTTCATACCACTGGTTTCCTCTTGGCTGTAGATTAGCTCTCTGGGATAAGCATATAACATGGGTTCTTGGGGCAGACTTACCTGACACAGGCAATGCTCTCTCTACATGACCTCAGAAGACTTCTTTAAACCACCTCTCCTCTAGTTCCTGAGCGCTGAGGTCCCTACTACAGCTTCTTTTGCACAAATGTCAAGCCAGCCTCCTGGCTGGGCTACTTTTAGATAGCTCAGGTCTGATCACCTGTTGTGACATCTATGTGGCTCACAAAAATCCTTCACAGTCTTGCCTAACAGCAATGGTATAGGATGTGAGACTACCACCCTCCCTTTCCTTCTCATCTCTCCAATTGCCTCTTTACCTGTTCAGGCAGTATCAAGGGGCAGATCAGAGAGTCAACTGCATACACAAATATCCAACCAATAATGAAATGTCAGTCTCTGTCAAAAGCAACACCCCCACCCCAACCTCTAAGAGTGATTTCTTCGGGGCCTCTTTCACGTGGCTGAGGAGACGGTATGCAGTTTTCCCCTGGCTGTAGTCGTCTGCTTTCTCACAAACTCTTACTATTTCAACCACTTTCCTTGAATTTTTAGTCTTATCATTATAAAGCCTGGTTGGAGTCATGGAGGTGAATATGAAAGACAAATCTGACTATTTCTGAGGGAGTCTTGGACTTCCCAGGTGGCTCAATTGTAAATAGTCCCCCTGCCAAGTAGGAGACACAGGTTCCGTCCCTGGGTCGGGAAGATCCCCTGGAGAAGAAAATGGCAACCCACTCCAGTATTCGTGCCTGGAAAATTCCATGGACAGAGGAGCCTGGCGGGCTACAGTCCCTGGGGTTTCAAAGAGTCAGACCGGACTGAGCAACTAAAAACCAGCAGCAGCAGCAGAGGGAGCACTGACTACTTGTTTTATTCTTTAGACTACAGTGTTATTTATCATTTATCAGCCTTGAGGCTTAAACTAAAATGAGATAACAGGAACAGTCTCACTCAAGAACTCATTATAGAAGTTTTTCTTATATAAAAATTTTATTAAAAAGTGTGTTGTTGTTTAGTCATTAAATCATGTCTGCCTCTTTGTGATAGCATGGGTTGCAGTATGCCAGGCTTCCCTGTCCTTCATCATCTTCCAAAGTTAGCTCAAACTCATGTCTTTTGAGTCAGTGATGCCATCCAACCATCTCATCCTCTGTCGTTCCCTTCTCCTCCCACCTTCAATCCTTCCCAGCATCAGGGTCTTTTCCAATGAGTTGGTTCTTCACATAAAGCAGCCAAAGTATTGGAGCTTCAGCTTCAGCATCAGTCCTTCCAATGAATATTTAGGGTTCATTTCCTTTAGGATTGACTGGTTTGATCTCCTTCCTGTCCAAGAGACTCTCAAGAGTCTTCTCCAACACAATTTGAAAGCATTAATTCTTCTGTGCTCAGCCTTCTTTCTGGTCCAACTCTCACATCCATCTAGGACTACTGGAAAAACCATAGCTGTGACTACACACACAGACCTTTTGATGGCAAAATGATGTCTCTGCTTTTGAATATGCTGTCTAGGTTTGTCATAGCTTTCCTTCAAAGGAGCAAGTATCTTTTAACTTCATGGCTGCTGTCACAGCCATCAGTGATTTTGGAGCCCAAGAAAATAAAATCTGTCACTGCTTCTATATTTTCCCCTTCTATTTGCCATGAAGTGATGGGACTGGTTGCCATGATCATATTTTTTTAATGCTGAGTTTTAAGCCAGCTTTTTCACTCTTGTTTTTCACCCTCATCAAGAAGCTCTTTAGTTCCTCTTCCCTTTCTGCCATTAGAGTGGTAGTATCTAAATATTTGAGGTTATTGATATTTCTCCTGGCAATCTCGATTCCAGTGTGTGATTCATCCAGCCCGACATTTTGTGTAATGTACTCTGCATATATGTTAAATAAGCAGGATGACAAAATACAGCTTTGTTGTATTCCTTTCCCAATTTTGAACAGATCAGTTGTTCTGTTTCTGGTTCTGCCACCTCCTGACCTGCATACAGATTTTGTAGGAGGCAAGTAAGGTGGTCTGGTATTCTCATCTCTTTAAGAATTTTCCACAGTTTGTTGTGATCCACACAGTCAAAGGCTTTAGTGTAGTCAATGAAGCCGAAGTAGGTGTTTTTCTGGAATTCTCTCTCTTTCTCCATGACCTAATGAATATTGACAATTTGATCTCTGGTTCCTCTACATTTTCTAAATCAGCTTACACATCTGTAAATTCTCAGTTCATGTACTGCTGAAGCCTAGCTTGAAGGATTTTGAGCATAACCTTGCTAGCATGAAAAATGAGTGCAATAATCCAATAGTTGGAACATTCTTTGGCACTGAATTTCTTTGGGATTGTAATGAAAACTGACATTTTCCAATCCTGTGGCCACTGCTGAGTTTTTCAAATTTGCTGACATATTGAGTGCAGCACTTTAACAGCATCATCTTTTAGGATTCTGAATAGCTCAGCTGAAGTTCCATCACCTTCACTAGCTTTGTTTGTAGTAATGCTTTCTAAGGGCCACCTGACTTTATATGCCAGGATGTCCAGCTCTAGGTGACTGACCACATCATCTCAGTTATCCAGGTCATTAAGACCTTCTTTGTATAGTTCTTCTGAGTATTCTTGCCATGTCCTCTTAGTCTCTTCTGCCTCTGTTACTGTGTCCATCCTTGCATGAAACATTCCCTTATATCTCCACTTTTCTTGAAGAGATCTCTAGTCTTTCCCACTCTTGTTTTCCTCTACTTCTCTGCACTGTTCATTGAAGAAGGACTTCTTTTCTCACCTTGCTATTCTTTGAAACTCTGCATTCAGTTGGATATATCTTTCCCTTTCTCCCTTGCTTTTCACTTCTCTTCTTTCCTCAGCTATTTGTAAGACCTCATCAGACACCCACTTTGCCTTCCTGCATTTCTTTTTCTTTGGGATGGTTTTGGTCCCAATGTTACAAACCTCATTCCATAGTCCTTCAGGCACTCTGTCTACCAGATCTAATCCCTTGAATCTATTCCCACCTCCACTGTACAATCATAAGGGATTTGATTTAGGTCATACCTGTATGGCCCAGTCGTTTTCCCTACTTTCTTCAATTTAAGCCTGAATTTTGCAATAAGGAGTTGATGATCTGAGCCACAGTGAGTTCCAGGTTTTGTTTTTGCTGACAGCATAGAGCTTCTCCATCTTTGGCTGCAAAGAGTATAATCAATCTGATTTCGGTATTGACCATTTGGTGATGTCCATATGGTTTTTTTTTTAAGGTTTATATTTAAAAGTGTATAAACCTTAAAAAAAAAAACATATGGCAGAATGAGGCTCAGCTGGCAGCACTCATGAGGACACACTCAGCCACAGACTGATTAACCTTCCATTGACACCAGTGCCTTCACCGAACCCAAAACTCTAAGTAACATACACTGTCTGTCCACATGGCTCATCCCATCTCCTGCCATCTCTTTCTGGTCTCATCTCCTGCCACCAGACTACAAAAGTCTAGAATATGGGACTCTGTGAAACATTCTGCTTTGCTGCCTGCAATGATGTTAACGATGCCAGTTACTAAAATGAGAAATACAGAAAAAGGAGTAAGTTGTGGGTGAAAGTGGAGAAGTGTTATTTGTGGGATTTATAATGATCATGACCAACACATTCTCACATAGAAAGACATACAAAGTAGAACGGTTCATCTGGTCATTGATAAAAATAGTTTAGGGAACATTTCTGGGTACCAGGTTCTTTGCTAGATATTACTCTCATATGATTCCTCAAGAGCGATCTAAAACATTATCTGTGGTTAACACACACACACACACACCTTTCAACATACAACAAACCTCGTACTTCACGTATCTTCAGTTGCAGGCACAAAACTCAGAACAGGACAAGTCAGTAGGCACAGTGCATCACATTTGGAGACTTCACAAAGTACAGCATTGAGAAATGTGAACCATACCGTGAATCCAAATATACCAAGACAACTCATTCTTACGATAATTGAGATGACAGATTCATCTGAAGTTCATCTATTGCCAAATAATGTTTCAAGAAATTTTGTTGATAATCTATTCAGTAAATTAGACATCAGCATTTGAAGTGCTATGCTATGCTATGCTATGCTAAGTCACTTCAGTCGTGTCCTATACTTTGGCTCATTAAATATTTGCTCATCCAATGAAAGAATGAGTCAATGAATGAATGATGTTTTCCCCCAACTTATTCAATATCCAAGACAAACTTGATGTTTTATTGGTAAAACAGGCAGAGAGGGACCTTACAGCAAGTTAAATACACTTCCTATTTCCTGGCATGGTTACCACTATTCAAAGATTACACAGGTATTTCATCTAATTCTCAGTTTCTCTGAGGTTTGTGACTCTGTGTGGGAACCAAGCCTATCTCCTCTCAATATGGACTAGTAACATTCCTGGAAAAGGTTCCAGAGCAAAGAAAACTCTTTCAACTAACTCTTAAGGAATGAGTCCCTCTCAAACATGATGGAACCTACCTAAAACTATCTGTATTTTCTATCTTACTATTATATGGTTTGTTTCATCTCAGATAAATCAACATTCAGTTCAGTTCAGTAGCTCAGTCGTGTTCAGCTCTTTGCAATCTCATGGACTGCAGCACACCAGGCTTCCCTGTCTATCACCAACTCCCAGAGTTCACTGACACTCATGTCCATTGAGTCAGTGATGCCATCCAACCATCTCATCCTCTGTCGTCCCCTTCTCCTCCCACCTTCAATCTTTCCCAGCATCAGGGTCTTTTCAAATGAGTCAGTTCTTCACATCAGGTGGCCAAAGTATTGGAGTTTCAGCTTCAGCATCAGTCCTTCCAATGAATATTCAGGACTGATATATCTTAGTTGAAAAAATCCAAAAGTTAGAATAGCTGTAACTTGCTCTGGAAGTTAACTCTAGGCTTGAACTTAGTTTCTAACTTTCATTTAGGAATTAAGGGTCTGTTTGCTTAAAAAGTATAATAAAATTAAGCAATATTTGTACTAATTGTCTTGCAGAATGTAATGATGCAGGACAAAGACACAATTTTCATCAGATTGAAATTTTTCATACTGTGACATGTTCTAGATATGTTTGTAGCTTGTCATTATTTTTCTAGCATATTATGAGAATTGCAGTTCTTTTAAATGGGTATTTTGAAAACATATCTCTAGTACTACATATGTAATGATGCCATGATGCTTTACATTTTAAAATGAGTTTTATGATGATATTATCACCAATACATAATAGAATGAGGAAAACAATAAGACAATGAGTAGATTTCTCCTGAGGACCATGCAACCTGTTCTTCAGTAAGAATTAGAGGTGAAACTCTAACTCTTTATAGACTTTCTTTCCTCCTCATGAATTGATGAACTGCTCTAAAATGAATCAAATTAGTACCACAGAGCTGCTATGACAGCGACTTTCCAGAGGCACCATTCAAGCCCTGCTGCATGAATTGACCATATGAAACTCTAGCTTCTTTTTTTCCTTTCATGATGACTTGTTAAACTCTACCACTTCACAGAGCTGCAAAATTGGGTCCCACTGCTCCAAACCCTGGCCATTTGTACATATGCTTGTGTGCGTGCTCAGTCGTGTCCAGCTCTTTGCAACCCCATGGACTGTAGCCCACCAGGCTCCTCTGTCCCTGGGATTTTCTAGGCAAGAGTACTGGAGTGGTTGCCATTTGCTTTTCTAGCATCTTCCCAATCCAGGAACTGAACAGGAACTCAGCTGGATTCTCTACCAGCTGAGACACCGGGGAAGCCCTTTGTATATATGGCAATGTCTTTAATTTCAGAAACAGCTTGCTTAGTGCTGATTTCCTGTAAAATTCTACTAGTAGCCAGAAATAAAAAATGACCACCTTTTTTTTTTTTTTTTTTTTTGCCCTTTCACTTCACTAGGGCTGTACTCAAGCCAGTGCTCACTTAATTCAAATATAAAAATAAAACCCACTGAATATCCAAGGTGAAAGTCAGGTATTTTAAATTTTTTTTTCTTTTTTTACTTCAAACTGCTGAATGTATTAGTTCTCCATTTCACTTAGTATTTGTTAAGCTTGGGGTGGGGGGAGGAGTATCTCAAGAGGGTTTTATACTAATAAGGGTAAGAAGAATATATTGACAAGAAGAGATGTGATGGGATTTGGTGAATTCAGTGATAACACCAGAGACTTAAGATACTTTTTAAAAAGCAAAAACTACAGGGTAATATATATATATATATATATATATATATATATATATATTTATAAATACACAAGAATGATGTAAATTGTGTCATCAATAACACATCTTAGATTGGCTTTAAAGGTTTTCCATGTCTGAAGGCATTTGCTCGGGAACGATGCATCCAGTTACTCTCTGAAACTCACCAGTCACGTTAAGCTCTCTTTCTAATGGCATGAACAGGATCTCCCTCCTCAGGACAAGTACGATTTTGAAACCAAGAAACTTTAGTTTGCCCTTCAAGAAGCGTGATTTATAGGAGCTGGTGTGAGGGGAAAGAAAAGGAACCCTACATTACCCAAAAAGGAGATGAAAACCTTGCCCGAGGCAGCATTGTGACATTGCCAATGTGAGAGGGTTGTGAAATCCTGAGTGTATGTTTTTGTGGTGATGCCTGAAAGGACTGGTTACTGTACTGATGTCTCGCTATCATGCATCTCTATTTCCGGATCTACTTCCTTATAATTGCTAATGAAAACAGAGCCAGCAGAAGAGCAGGCTAAGGGCAGTGTATAGGTCTCTGCTTCAGTTCTTCTGTTGTTTTCAATGATGGCTTCCTCTGAAAGCTTTGGAACAGTTCTCTTCCACTTAAAAAAAAAATTATTTATTTATTTTAATTGGAGGCCAATTACTTTACAATAAAAGAAATTCTGTCTTTTCCTAATTAAAGAAAAACACTCTATTGGTTAAAGTTATTTAACCCTTTCTCCAAGCTATCAAATCCTAGACATCCATGAAAACCTGTCTCTGACTACTAACATTAATTTTGCAAATGATCAAGACTAATTCACAGTTAACTCAGGAAAATCAGGACAAGCCTAATAGTAACCAAACTCCAAATAGGACTTTAAAACAAAAATAGAACATGTGACTCAGAATACAGTTCTAGTTCTTCATCTTACAGATGTTCCCAACCATCAGAGTCAGTGTGGGCTATGACACTGGTAAGTGTGGGCTAGACGGGTTAAAAATTGGAGAGAATGAAATGCTTTATTCCCCCCCCGCCCCCCCCCAGACTTTCTTCCTTTCATCTCACGTTACTTCACGTTTTAAGAATGTATGGAAAATTTTGTCTACTCATTCCTTATTTGCCTTAATAAATAGCAAGCTTTCAGTGAGCTTTAATTTAGTAACAGAGTGGCCTCCCTCATCTAATAGCATTTAGGTTTACAAAACACCTTGGGAAACAAGTATCTGGCTTCAGTCACTTGCTAACTGTCACCTCATGAAACAAAACTCACCAGTGATATTTGTCATGACACACAAGCATAGGACCAACGAGACAGAAAAGACAGCATCTCCGACCACGGAAGGGACACAACAGAAACGCTGCCATGGTATTTATATCCCACCTACTCAGAGGACTAATTGAGAAACTCCATATGGACTCCAGTTTGCCACTAGCCCACAGAATTGAAATCTCTTAACTGGCTTAAATTAAGAATTTGGGGATAAGTATAAAACTTTGAAGATATTTATTTGCATATTTCCAGGCAGTTTATTTTCATATAGTTCTTCTCATCCTACCTAATCCTCTTTTAGTTGACACATTAGGCAAAGGAAATGCATTCTTAGAAAGCTTATAGATGAGATGACCAGGTATAATTAGAAAAAAAAATTTTTTTAATGCTATCAAATAGCTATAAAGGGCATTAATGATAGAAAGGGTGTCTATATCCAGTTAAAAGCAAGAAAAAGAAACTAGCTTACAGGGAGGTGGATTGGTTGATTTGAATTATCTTAGAGGACTGAAACCCCTTCCTCTTACTTCTCAACACTGCCCAAATGGCAGGTGGTACAAGTCCAGTTCCCCAGTAAGTTCCTGTAAACAAAACTACTTATTTATAGACAAGCTTCTCAGTACTGTTTTCAGGAGGTCAGTCAGACTGCAACTCAGAACCACCTATCAACTACAAAAAAATACACACATATAAAACCATTTCTGTCTTCAGAAATGTGCTTTACAACTGGAACCCTTGTACAGGTAATCAGACACTCTGTATTTGGAAGACTCTCAGATTAATGATTGAGAAATGATATAGACAGACAGAAGGAAGCCCATGACCCTCTAACTTTGGAACAAAAAGAAAACTGGGCTGACATCATGGAAATTTGCCAGCAGACCTAAGCAAAATCTGATGTGTCTACTTCTCCTTTCTATTCTTCTTTTCTTTCTGTTGGGCACTGATGGGAATCAGCCTTGATGAAGGAATCACTGAGTCTCAGTGTATATATTATAAAGTAGAGAACTGAGATTATTGAAATACTGAAGGCTTTCAAAAATTTTTGCATTATTTATTATATGAATCAAACTAAAAGTAATTCCAATGACAATACCTTTTAGATATAAGTATTTCCGAGTATTTTCATTTATTCTCACAATTCTCCTTCTGATACATACAGATATACATATATATATATATAGATTAATTCAGCATAAATTTCAGAAGGTAAATTCTTCAACTGTTTTAATACAGACGTGTTACATAAAGAAAAAATTAGCAAGAAGGATAGCTACTTAGAAAGATGAACAATATGGCAGTTTTTAATTTAATGGCTATATGAAATCACTTCATACATTCACCAGTTTCTCTATCAACTGTCAAAGTCAAGGCATCTTGTTTGTTGTAAAGTGGATACAATTGCAAAGATACATAAATATAATTGTACTCTTCAGGAGCTAAATTTCACCAAAGAAATAAAAAGCAAGTCCCATTAAAGCCGAGATATATTTGCTCATTGTTGGCACACAATAGGTACTTAGTACATACGCTTACTGAGAGTGCATAAAACATAAAATCAGATAATTTCAATATAATGCAGGAGATAAATTCCAAACATGATTAAATGTTACGGGACTTCAGAAGAAGCAGGAATCACTTTTCACTGAACGATCAGTAAAAAGTTCACAGCGTTGTATAAATTGGTAAGAATTAAAATTAGGAAAGAATTCAAACAGGGAATCATTTGGCAGGCAGAAATAAGAGAGGGTGTCTCAGGCAGAGAAAACAAAAAGAACAAGACTATCTGGGCATGGGGCAGAATGCAACAGGCATGTGGGCAGCATACAGGAGACCAATTCAGGGTGACTAGGTGGGGAAGGAACAGAACAGAATGGATTGGAGACATATGACAAAGGCCTTGGTTGCTATATTGAGGACCTCAGAACTTACTCTGGACCAGCAGACTCTGGGTCCACTGGAGTGATAAATTTTTTTTTGAGCATTCTCCACAGTACATATAATTATGCATTGCAATTTTATGAATTAAACACATCAATATTATCTACTTATCTATGCATGTATACATGCATATATATATGTATTTATATACATATTACAAGTATAAAATTTTAAGTATTCTATACCTACTGAACTTTTTAACAACACATTATAAATAGAATTAAATGAATTTAGGTATATATTTGCTGAACATACGTCAGTGCCTCCTGCTAAACTGTAATACCAACGAGAGCTGACAATTTGTCATTCTCATCCTCTCTATATTGCAAAGGCTTAGTGCAGTATTTGGGACAGAGTAGATGCTCATTAATTATTAGTTTGATGGAGGAATAAACTGAGCAGGTGGTTGATCAAATTTATTTTGAGATGAGAAAATACTCATCAAGAATTACCAACATCCTTCACATTTCCCACTAGGGACTAACCACCTATCTGCCATTTTATTACAAAGATAAACCTTCAGTTTTAAAATTCTCAATGACACATCCCATATTTAAAGAAAAAGCAAAAGAACAAGGAAGCTTCCCTAGTGGCTCAGTGGTAAAGAATCTACCCACCAATGCAGGAGATGTGAGTTCAATCCCTGGGTTAGGAAGATCCCCTGGAGAAGGAAATGGCAACCCACTCCAGTATTCTTGCCTGGGAAATCCCATGGGCAGAGAAGCCTGCCAGGCCATAGTCTGTGGGTCACAAAAAGAATTGGATATGACTTAGTGACTAAACAACAACAAAGACACAAGACTGCTCCATCTTGAAGTATAACACTAAAACTTTTTAAATTATATGCAGAGTACATCATGCAAAATATTGGGCAGGAGGAAGCACAAGCTGGAACCAAGATTGCCGGGAGAAATACCAATAACCTCAGATATGCACATGACACCTCCCTTATGGCAGAAAGCGAAGAAAAACTAAAGAGCCTCTTGATGAAGGTAAAGGAGGAGAGAGAAAAAAATTGACTTAAACTCAACATTCAAAAAACTAGGATCATGGAATCCGGTCCCATCACTTCATGGCAAATAGGTGGGGAAACAATGGAAACAGTGACAGTTTATTTTCTTGGACTCCAAAATCACTGCAAATGGTGACTGCAGCCATAATTAACAACACTTGCTCCTTGGAAGAAAAGCTATGACAAAACTAGACTGTTTCAAAAGGCAGAGACATTACTTTGGCAACATAGGTCCATCTAGTCAAAGCTACGGTTTTTCCAGTATTCATGTATGGATGTGAGAGTTGAACCATAAAGAAGGCTGAATGCTGAAGAACTGATGCTTTTGAACTGTGGTGCTGGAGAAGACTCTTGAGAATCCCTTGAACTGCAAGGAGATCAAATCAGTCAATCTTAAAGGAAATCAACCCCAGATATTCATTAGAAGGACGGATGGGCAAGCTGATGCTCCAATACTTTGGCCACCTGACGCAAAGAGCCAAGTCATTAGAAAAGACCTTGATGCTGGGAAAGATTGAAGGCAGAAGGAGAAGGTTGGATGGCATCATTGACTCAGTGGATATGAATTTGAGCAAGTTTCGGGAGATAGTGAAGGACAGGAAAGCCTGGCGTGCTGCTGTCCATGGGGTTGCAAAGAGTGGGACATGACTGAGTGACTGAACAAAAACAAATACTTCTAAAACTGAAGAAACAGTTTCAAACTAAAGAAACAGCTAATCTACTATAGGTATTCCTGTACCCACTCAAAGAAGCTGAATTAACAAAGAAATACAGAATTCAATTTATAATTTCTTCACAAAAAAAACAAGTCTCTCAAAATGGGTCCCTGGAACCCAGGTGTTCCAGTGGGATCTGTACTGGTTTTTATAGTATGAAATTCAAAAAGGGAAGTCAAAGTTGGAGGACTACACCCTGTTATTTCAGCCAAACATCTCCAATTTTCTTGGTTAATACAAGTACTTTTTTCTTTTTAAACAGTACTTTTTATAAGGTATTATTTGAAAAAAGGGGGCTCTGGCATTCAAAATAATACTTTTAAAAACATTGACTTAAATATGTTTAAATTCTTTAGAAATCCAATAGATCCAATTAATAACTGCAAAATCTTGAGCCTTAGGAGTTTTGTTTATAATTATATATATATTTTATATATATGATTACATCTAACAGGATTTTTTTTTATTATAGCACACCTACTCTTTCATCTATGGTGTCGTGGCTTAATCCAGAGTAAAATAAATCAATAAAACTCTGACTGAAGAGTAGTTTTACCCTTAGAAGTTTTCTGTTTGCGCTCCCAGCTCTATCTCCTCCCTTCTATCTTCTACCTATCACCCGGACTTCCTTGTTAGTTGGCTTCTGGTTGGGGGTCAACCAATGGAAGGCAGTGGAGGGAGATCAGACTGTGGGAAGATAAAGAGGTCCTGATTTCTTTTTCAATCCCTATCTGCTTTATGGCTGCATCTATGGCAGTAATTGCATCCCCCCCTTCATGGCTCCCAGGGGCAGACCCTTCTCCACAGTTCCAGCTGTCATTGGGCTCTAGAAACACTGTTCCCTTGCCTTCTGCTCCCAAGAGTAGCAAGTTTCCACTGTTGCTAGTCCCAGTGTCTGCGTCAGCCTTTGGTTGATCTCGAACCTCTCTCATACCTCTTTAACTAATTCCTTGTCACTGTATTTGAACCATCTGGCAAATTATAATTCCTATGAGGACCCTGACCGATCCAAAAGTTAAGCCTTTCAAAATAGCAAGATCTAAAACACAGAAAGCAAAAATGCTATTTTGTCAGTTCAGTTCAGTCACTCAGTTGTGTCCAACTCTTCGACCCCATGGACTGCAGCACACAAGGCCTCCCTGTCCATCACCAACTCCCGGAGTTTACTCAAACTCATGTCCATTGAGTCAGTGATGCCATCCAACCATCTCATCCTCTGTCAGCCCCTTCTCCTCCAGCCTTCAATCTTTCCCAGCATCAGGGTCTTTTCCAGTTCTTCACATCAGGTGGCCAAAGTATTGGAGTTTCAGCTTCAACATCAGTCCTTCCAATGAATATTCAGGACTGACAGGCTTTAGGATGGACTGGTTGGATCTCCTTGCAGTCCAAGGGACTCTCAAGAGTCTTATCCAACACCACGGTTCAAAAGCATAAATTCTTTGGTGCTCAGCTTTCTTTATAGTCCAACTCTCACATCCATACATGACTACTGGAAAAACCATAGCTTTGACTAGACGGACCTTTGTTGGCAAAGTAATGTCTCTGCTTCTTAATATGCTGTCTAGGTTGGTCATAACTTTTATTCCAAGGAGCAAGTGTCTTTTAATTTCATGGCTGAAGTCACCATCTGCAGTGATTTTGGAGCCCCCCAAAAAACTAAAGTCTGTCCCTGTTTCCCCATCTATTTGCCATGAAGTAATGGGACCAGATGCCATGATCTTAGTTTTAGGAATATTGACTTTTAAGCCAACTTTTTCACTCTCCTCTTTCACTTTCGTTAAGAGGCTCTTTAGTTCTTTGTTTTCTGCCATAAATGTGGTGTCATCTGCATATCTGATATTTCTCCTGGCAATCTTGATTTCAGCTTGTGCTTCATGCAGCCCAACATTTCTCATAAAATGGTTTAATATTGACTCTTCTTTGTTTACCATGTTTCCAATATAACGCGTCATACAATTTCTTTTCGCCAGAAACAATGGCTACCCTATGAGCAAATAAGGAAATGGCAACCCACTCCAGTATTCTTGCCCAGAGAATCCCATGGACTTATTAGCCTAAAAGACTACAGTCCATGGGGTGCAATGAGTCAGACAAGACTGAAGTGACTTAGCATGCACACATCCTTCTTTGCTGACCATGTTTCCAATATACCATGTCATAAAATTTCTTTTTGTCGAAAACAATGGTTACTCTATGAGCGAACACGAACTACAGGAAAAAGTGAACTTAATGTCATGTTAATGAATGTCCAGAAAATTTATTACTTCAGTGAAAATGAAGGTTCAGAACGCCTCAGTTTCTGCCTGCATGCAAGCCAATAATCGACAAGGCCACATAACTCACTTCACAAAGCTAGGGAAGATTCAAGAAATGTCCCGAAAAAATTCAAAGAGTAACATTTATGCATGTGAAAACATGTATATTTTCTACACAAAAGCAGAATATTTTATTGTCAGAGACCTAAGAGATGAGTCAACAACCAGTAGGAAAATATTTTCATCCAGGTATAACTGTCAGTTCCTGTCTGTATTTCAGTGGAAAGTATAGATGGGGAGCACCTTGATAACCATAACCAGCATTTGACTCTAAAAAGTGTTTTCTCTAGAAACCCTGAGAAAAAAAGAGATGACATGAATGCGAAGAAACTTTAACAAGACTAAATAAATAAAGAACATTACTGTGTATTTTGAACATGTTCTTGAAAAGAGATCATAGAAAAAGTTTCCATAGAGCTTTTTTGAAAACATTGGTTATTTTTATATAGCTGTAAAAAAAATTTAACATGCCTCTTTACAAAGGAATAAAGAGAAAATTCTTGTGAGGAGTTTTTAAGAAAATCCTGTTTTGAGAGACACGTTCAAACATCACCCTATTACTTTAGGCACCTTAAAGGAATATCTACCAAAAGAAAATAAATAGTAAAAACAAAGGTGATACTCAAATCTGTTCTGGAAGTTAAATAATTATAACACAGCCGTCTCTTCCAATCTAAGGTCTTATCCAGATCTACCGTTAGTGAATGTAGAGGACATCTTCTGAGACCAAAGAGTAGAAGAAAATCAGACTATTGGCTTCTGTCTGCCTTGAATTTACAGAACCTACAGCACAGAATACAAAACAAAACAAAAGGAACCCGCCAGACAGTTGAGGGCAATTTTTGTCTCTGTCAAGTAGAATCACAGTACTGAAATAACAGAACGTCTCTGTGGTTTCTTCAGTGATGCACGTGAAAGATGGCTGTGATTATAAGAAATTTATGAGAAATAGCAGTATTCTGCCCACAGTCTACCCACACCAAAGAGACAGAGCTGGGGTCAGAGGTGAACTTGCCTCTCTCCAGTCTGTATGGCAGAAACACCGAGACCACTGTGACTCTGTGACTCTACTCAAGATGTGAGACTGCTTAACCACAGGCATCACCAAATTCAGAAAAGCAGCAGTGGGTGCTCAAATGACATTATAAGTCACACATGCAATCTTTGGCACTGAGAATATTGATTAATAGGAGGAGAGCTCCCACACAGAAAAGAAAATATTTCTTTAACCAGAATTATATACAGAAGCAAATCTCATGAGATATTAAAACCACGGTGCCAGTTTTCAATTTGATACAGCTATGTTCTTCTAAGCCTACAGTGGTATTTTTTTCTTCTCACATATATGATAAATTCCTTAAGGGCATCCTTTCATGTTTCTTCCTAATTATGACATGACCCCCACCTAGGTACTTTTAATCTGGCTTCCATCATTAGCAATCAATGGGGAAAAAATCCTCAGAAAACTCTCCAAATTTTCTTTGCAATTTTCAACATGATTTACCGCCAGTTCCATCTTACAATTATTATTTCTTCCATGGGGATTGCTGACATGGGATAGCCTTGGTTTTCCATCTCCTAACCATGCTTTCTCTGACAAATCTCTCTTCCTCATTGACCCAATGGCAACATGCCTACAGAACAGGTGTTTTAATCAGGGAGTCACCTGTATGTTTTGGGTTTTGACATTTGAGAGGAAGCAGTTTGTTTTAGTCCTCAGAACCTCATCATCAACCAATTCCTTAAAATATCATTCAGGTGGTTCTTAGGTTTTCTAAGTTTAGGCAAAATAAAATGCTATTTATCATCTTTTCACTTAAGAGGAGCTTTAGTGAAGTGTGTCTGTGTGTGTGCACGTGTGCACACGTATGTGCACACATGAAAACAGTCACCAGCAGACTCGTAGCCATGCTAATCAGTTTTCCAATTCAGAATACATCTGTGATGCACAAGTCACTGTAAAATTATTAAGCACCAACATGAAAATCTGCTAAATATGATAGAAATAATGTTTATTTTCTAAGAGTTTTCTGCCTCTTGCCTAAGAAACAGTTAAGGAACAATGCAAAGTTAGTAAAAGATCATGATTATTAGAAGAGAGTTAATTTAGTGCAACAAACAAATTACCGTGAATAAGAAACCTTCTTTCTCAGCCCATAAGTTTTTCTTGCAAGGTTTGATGGTATAGTTTTCATGGGAGACTTAGTTGTTGGTTCAAATGTTTACCCCCTGCCCCCATAGAGGGAACACAAAACATCGTCCTAAATTACTTTATCTACCAAGTTATATCTATCATCAATTATGAACTTCTTTACATGCTGTGAAAGTTATGTATGTTTATTCTTCTTTGTTCTCCACCTGGTAAGCTCTTGAGGGGGCTCTCCTATTTTTCTGGGCCTCTTTTGAGTTCTAATTCCTGAATGATCCCACTGAGTATATGCTATTATATGAAATGCTACCTTATCATTAAGAAGGACCAACTTATCATGAAGACATGAGACTCCGAAAGGTTCAAGATTTGCTCAGCTTAGACAGAGAGAGAGAGAGAAGACTTAAACACTGCCTCCTGAGTGAAACCAGATGTACAGCATCTCTTAGCCATCATGTAGTATTAAACTAAATGCAGGTTTATGCTAAATCAGATATTTTATTCTTATATAGATAAATGATGGCCATAATGTTTCCTTTATCAAAGACAGCACTGAATTGGGAAAAAACTTACATCTATTTTTCCTAATGGATTGGGAAAATACAACTTTAACAATAGAACTTCTTCATTAATACAGCTTGAGGAAAACTTTCTGGAAAGGAGGTTGCAAACTTCTGTGTTAGATTAGAGAGTCGTAAAGCTGTAAAATATAAGGGATGGAATATGGCTTATACATTATTTATTCTAACCCTTTAATTTTTCAGATGTGAAAAATGAGGCTTAGATAATTTGGGTGAATTTCCATGTTATATAACTAGATAGAACGAGAACTCAAGAACATGGGTATTCTGATTCCCCACTGAACACAATTTTCCTTTTTCAGCAGTCTCTTCCACCGTCCACTTAAACGTGAATTTTTTTCTAAAGGCATCCAAAAAGCATGAAAGGATTTTTCAGGTTTTATGATAAAAATGTTGAAGTTCTGGATTGTCACTAAAAGATAGTTGATTTACTCATCCATTTTTTGGCCCTCAGCCAGCTATCTCAATTTTACCAAAAGAAAATAGAAACTGTTACTCAGTAATGATCTTTAAAATTCAATGGTTTAGAAAACATTAGAATTTCACTAAAAATTACTTAAATAAACTCTTTTAATAGCCTTCAAAATCAACATCTGAATAAATAATTCATTGAGCTATTATATGACCTACAAGCTAACAGGTAAATATTTGGTATGCAAAAGGCAATAATTTAAGTTGGAATTATAAATGTATTTTAGAAAATCTGATTTTTTGAAATTTTGGTATCCATTAATTTTCGCCATTTTTGTGTATTTCAAATACCCCAGAGTTTAATGGTAGTATTCACAAACTTATTTACTTGCAGTTCTGCCTTTCCTTGAGGCATTTCTAAGTGCCCAAAACTATTAATAAGGATGAATAAATAGACACAAATGAGCTTCTTTTCAGTCATTTACAATTTAGTCTACTATGTGCTAATCCTGTGTCCTCCGTTAATCAACCCCAAAACACAACTCTTCCATTGTGCTCAGCAGAGATGAGGCATATGTGGTGGAATTCAGTCAAAATATTAATTTAGACATTTGGGAACCATCACCTCCTTGAGAAAACTATCAGGTAAAGTACATTCATTTTCAGCCAAGCTAAATTCCCACGTCCATGAATTGCACAACCCTGTTAAAGTCAGTAAGTGTCAAAGTCTTGAGCTATGGACTAGACAACATTGCCCAATAACCACAATTAGGGTTTCCAGCATCTGCTGTTCCTCTTTTACAAATCTGAATTCTTCTTCCTATGCTATCTCTTATATACATTATTCATGCTGATGTTGAAATATTGACAATTTATGAGGAGAGTTCAGGAGTTTTGTGTAGCACTGGAAATCACTGCCCAAATAACAGAAGGAAAATTTACCCCAGGAAATGATCTCATAAACGTTCTTACAACCGCACTGTATTATGGTGTGCTTTTTTAAAAAAAATATAGAATGGTATTTTGTTAAGTCTTTGGTTTATCCCAAACTCTAAAACTAGACTTTAAACCCTCAGTTTCAAGTTCCTTCACTGACTTGCCCTGATTTTACTTCTCTTTTTTCCTCCATTCCGTATTTGTCCTTTAATCAGTAAGTATACCTATATTGCAATCATCTCTCTTACTCTTGGCCTTCATCTTCCTTACACTTGAAATATTTTACCAGTATTCAGAATCATCTTTTCCCCCTAATTCATACAACTCTCAACATACAACAATTTAATACAATTCATATTTAAATGCAATGATTATTTCCATTAATTCACTCTGTAGTCTTCAGGAAATGTAATTCATTTTCCCCTTTGCTCTTTATAACACCAAGACAAAACAAAAGAGATGAAAGCTCACACAACATGTAAATCAGCTATAAAAATAGAAATTAGACTTTGGGCCTTTCGCCTGAAAGAAATAAAAGAAGACCTAGTAAGAATCAAAAAGTGGAACTGAAACAAAAATGTTAATATATTTCTCTTTATTAAAAACCTTTGTTTGGTTTTTATGGAAATGTGAGTTTTTATGAAACTCTAAGTATTATTGTTTTGTACAAAACTATGCCTTTCCTGATTCAGAAATCAATCAAATCAAATTTTTGGATTACCAAGAAGAAAGTTAGATGTGAGGAGGAATAATTTTGCAGGGCAAATTGAAATTTGGAGCAAACCACACTTTTGAAAGCTAAGAAAAGATGATATAATTATTGTTTGTATTTTACATTCAATTAATATTTATAAATATGCAAAACTCTTTGTAGAGGAGATAGGAAGTTCAAGTACAGAGTATCATTTTTTGGTTGAGTCCTGTGTGTACATCTTCCATTACTCTTAATAAGTAACTACTGTGGGTAACCCAAGATCTACGACTGAACCAAAAGATTATCCATAATGCATTTTCTTGAGGTTTGTAATAAATGAACTTTTGGCTTGGGGAAGAAGTTGACTTGTTGATTCACTGATTTATTACTAAAGCTAACTCCCAGGGAATCTCTAAAAATATTTTTAACATTAAGTTAAGCAAAGTTTAGAAGGCATTCTAATGTTTTCATCCATTCCTTCTTTGTAGACCACATTTGTTTTCTGTGTAATCCTCTCCCCCTCCTAACAACAGCTGTGGCATTGTTTAGCACCCATTAGTCTAATGCTATTCTTAACTAAAATTACTAAATTGCCTGGAAGAGAAGCACTAGAGGGGGCCAAAGAGTAACTTGGTGTGGGGCGTTCCATTGGCCTGCCCAACATTTTATCCATTCAGTACTTACTAAAATAGATACACTTAAAGGAATCAATCAGATGATCAACTAACCCAAAAGCTCACTGATGATCTACTACACATAAGGCATTATAGTAGGCAATTTTTCAAGAATACAAAGAAATATGTTACTGACAGGATTTATACTGCTACTTTGACTACCCTCAAGCAATAGTCAAAGGTTCATGACATGCAGCAATTTGTAATTCTGCTGAGGCATGAAATTGAATTACATGTGGCAAGAGGCGGGTCTCTAGCAGGAATCCTTTAGCTGGAGCGTGCTTAGATGACTGGCTCATATATCTTCTCACAGTGGTTTAGATATTCTCTACTTGTGGTCAAGTTACTCTGTACTATTTCTCATGACATGATTTAAAAAAAAAAAATATTTTCTTTGTGAATACTTTTCTTCAAAATAAAATCAGCTAGTTCTGGTGATGAAAGTAAAGTGGAAGGAAAACTATCCAAGAAAGTGATGGTTCTCAACCAGAAAATAGGAGCTTTATGGAGACAATTACATGCCAAACTGATGCTAATGAATTTGGGACTGCGGTATCCCTCATGAATATTAAGGGCCTGCCTTAATATTAATAAATAAATTAAATTAATAAAAAATAATAAAGTCTTTATCTTCAAGGATCATTTAGAAAAATATAAAATTCTTTGCCAAGTTACCTTTTTACAACCTGAATTGTCTTCATAGTATTCCAGACATGAATGCCATTTTAATTACACCTTAAGATCAGGACATCCATGTTATTTATATCTTTCTAAAAATTGTGCACAAAATCACTACAGTATCTACTTTCCTACCACACAAGATTTAAGATGCTGACTAAAAACTAAAGCTGTTTTTTTGTTTTTTGGGGGGTGGGGGGGTAGGTTTTTTTTTCTTAGTTGTGGTTGCTCAGTTGCATTTGACTCTTTGCAGGTTTCTCTGTCCGTGGAATTTTCCAAGCAAGAATACTGGAGTGGGTTGCCATTTCCTACTCCAAGGGATCTTCTCGACCCAGGGATTGAACCCCGTGTCTCCTGCGTCTCCTGCACTGGCAGACAGATTCTTTACCACTGAGCGACCTGTGAAGGCCTTCTTAGTTGTAGGTACTAGCTAATACAGCTTGGGTTAAAATAAGGCTAAGAATCAGAAATATCTACTCCAATTAATTGTGGCAACAGATCAAATAGACATGAACTAAAACAACTCCATAGAAAAATGGGATTTGACATATCACTATTTTCTCCTGTTGCCTGAAACCGTTTTTTTTTCTAGGTAGAATAAGGCTGGAAATATTTTTTGAAGCCCAGAACATGGTGACCATATACATGATGTTGCCCAATGGGAAGTATATGGCATATCTTGGCCACCTGTCCCTTCCCAAGATGAAGGCCCATCGTTTCTGCTTATGGCAGCTGTTGTTTTCCATCCTCATTTCTTCCTGCTGCTGGCTGTATATCCAGTTATCTAGGGTCTCCTAACCTCCCACTGCTACTCTTTGTGGTACTTGCCCTTACTATTTTCACTTTATGTAGGCTGTTTCTGTCCTTTCCCAAACTTGTCAAATAGTGCTCCGAATAAGGATCGAAAATCCAATGCTTGGCTTCTTGAATATAATGCTCCTCCTTTCCCTGGACAAGTACTCAGAATGGGGGTGGGAAATGGAGATAAAGGAAGTAGGAAAGAAACAAGTCATTTATCTTAAAGTTTGCAAAGTACTTTTTGAAAATGAGAATTCTTTGTATTTTTAAAATCCTCTCCACCCATTAGCCTCAACACTACATTGCTGCTATACTTACACCTCGCTCGTTATGTATTTACTTTTTATATAACTAAGCAGCACCCTGTCATAAATGAAATATTCATGCAAAAAAAAAACCTGCTCAAAATGCATTTATAAAAAGAACATATAAAAACTACCATCTGCTCCCACTCCTAGCAAGCCCTTAGATACCCAAGTGTAAGCCCTCTGATTCCACAAAGAGGTAAGGCAATGGGTCCGTGATGTATTCCTGAAAGTCAAAGCTTCAGACTTTGAATTAAGATGGATTTATGAGCTCCGGCCATTGAAATGCTTAGATCAACATTGATGGGCTTAGATAGTGCACATAATGAACGCACATGCTAGCATATTGTAATGGGTAGTCATACCCGGTCATGTTATGCTGAAATGAGCTGAAACTCTTCTGGGAAGTTGTGAAAGCATTTTGTAGTCTATTGATACCATAGTACTTTAGAGTATGCCTTCCTTTAAAGAAAATTGTCTGGACATTTCAGGGCTCCAGGCTGAAGCATGGACGCTTGGATGCTTGATTGGTTTTAGTTCAGCTAAGAAAGCTAGGAACACTTGTGATCTACTTAGGGCATTCGACTGCTCGTACCTGAAGTACCACCATTGCTACACATAAGATTACATGACTTTTTTTTTTCAGTAGTTTCATTTCTTCCAAATGGTAATTTGAACCATTTTAAGTACTGTGAATACTTTAAAGAAATTCTTCCCTTGCTGCACCCTTCCCTTCCACTACATCCCACTTTCCTCAGTGGTCAATGCTATTCACTCTGAACCCTGTGTATGGAATTTTCATGATTGTTTTTTTTTTTCTCCTGAGTTGACTGGAATTAAGTCTGCCTGCAAGTAACCACAAGGAAAAATAACAGTGGCATAAACAAGAAGAATTTATTTTTGTCCATAGGAACGATACCCAGAGGCAAACGGTCTATAACTTAGTGGTTCCAAGATTCTCAGGAAACCAGCCTCCTTTTTCATGCTCCTTCATCACTCCCAGTCTTTTGACTTATGGCTGAAGATGGCTTCAGTTCCAGTCATTCCATTGCATTCCAGACAGCAAGAATAAAAAAGTTTTGCTCCTTCCTTATTAATAAGACTTCCTGGAAGTACCATACACTTCGAATATACTTTTTCAACTACGACTTAGTCACACTGCCAAATCATGCTGCAAATTACTCTAGGAAACATAGTCTTTTTAGCTTGACACATTGCCACCCGAAATGTATTCAGAGTTCTTACACGAAAGAGGAGGGGGAGAATAGATGTTGGGATGGGCAGCTCACCACCTCTGCTTCTCTTCCTACAATCATAGCATAACTCCCGTTACCTATCATTTGTTCAGGTTTAGATTCCTAATTGTCTTAATAATCCAGATGTTCAACATTCAATAATCAAATTATAGATAAAGTGAAGATAAAAATAAAGTTCTGGGGTACATCAGTAAGACCCCGGCTCATTATTACACTTCATTTTTGTGTGAAGGCAGTTCTGAGACTGCCTTCAAATGACTGACAATACTTAATTACTTACAGACATAGAATTAGGCCTATAAGTTTATGGCCAAGAATTCTGATGCTTTCCCCGTCAACAGGATGTCCATATACTTTAGGGACCAAACCAGAATATTTTTGAGAGTGTGAAAGGGAGGTCATAATAATTACACTGGAACATCAAGACCAAATTAGGATGGTTGGGAGCAAATTGGGGTGTACTTTCATCCAGATCACCCTCTATACTGGATCCCTTCACATGCCAGATCTCATATAAGTATCAGTTTACTAATAATTAACCAGTCATTTCTCACTGGAAATATGTTCTGTTCAGTTCAGTTCAGTCGTTCAGTCGTGTCCGACTCTTTACGACCCCATGAATCACAGCACGCCAGGCCTCCCTGTCCATCACCAACTCCCAGAGTTCACTCAGACTCACGTCATCGAGTCAGTGATGCCATCCAGCCATCTCATCCTCTGGCGTCCCCTTCTCCTCCTGCCCCCAATCCTCCCCAGCATCAGAGTCTTTTCCAATGTTAGGATATGAATAAAACATGGCAGAATTGGACTACTGGACACACATGTATCTGAATTAGACAGAGAAGCGGTGAAGAAACTAAGGGTCCAAATAAGCTATAAAGTAACATTAATGAATTATTTCCAGCTAGTTATCCTACTGCAAAGCCAAAATTGCTCCAGAGACGGGTATGAGAGAGAGACATCTACTCCTAATGCTCGGAATCTAGTTAAAAGGGACTCTTCTCAAGAACTTCTGAGTTTGTAGTATTTTTATCCATCATTCTGAATAGTTTGCCACTTTAATCAGTAACCTGTGACAGTTGACAGCTGCCAGTTGGGAGGATTGGCTCTGGCTAAAGGCCAACCATAGAGAAGACGGCGAGTGTGAGAGCCCAGCCTGACAAACTATTCCCACGTTTGTCATGGGCCACTAACATGCTATTATTTTTGAAAATCACCTCTATGACAGAACCTAACACCAAATTCTACCTTTTTCCTCATTCCCATATGTTTCTGTACATTTTTTTCCCCATCTGAAAAATATTACTATCTATTTAATTGCCCCTAACTGGTCTGGAAGCTTCCAAAGAACGCTTCTCCTACTCAACGAAGGAGAAACAAAGGCACTAGCAGAATTGGGAGTTAGAAATAATTATTAGAAACGTTACTAAATGTTCACATTATACTTTCTTGGTTGTTTCTGGAGTGTTCTTTCCCTGATTTTATAATAAACCATGTATTATGCTAGTTCCAAAAGCATGGATTTTTAAGTCAGGCTTCCTAAGTTAAAATCCCCACTCTGTCATTCCCTATGTAACTCTAAGCCTGTCAACTCTCAGCCTAATGAGTTTACTATTAGGAAGTACCTCACTGTTCCTGGAATATTTATTGAGTTAATATGTTTAAAGTGCTTAGAGCAGTGCCTGGCATACAGTTAGAGTTTCTTAAGGGTTTGCTATTTACGACTCAAAGAGGGACACAGGATGTAAAACTTGTCTCTGTGTATAGATCCAATCAAACACACTGAGTCCCAAATCAACTCATCTTCTACAAAAACTTGTGCCTTTTCATGGCATTCCAATCTTTGTTAAGTCTATCACTTTCTTCTACACACTCAGCCTCTAAAGCTTAAGCTTCACTTTTTCTTCCCTCTGTCTTCTCCCTCACTTCTAAAAGCATTCCAGGCTTTTCCCAACATCAATTGCCTCCTTTCTCTGCTCACTGCCATTGGCCTAACTTATACTCTCTCAACTGCTTGCCCAAATAATTCCAAACTTCCCTAACTTGTCTTTGTAGCTTGAGGTTACTCCCTCCAACTCCATTTTTATACAGTTTACAGAACATTTGTGTTAAAATCCTACTATAGATCCTCAGACTGCCCTGGTGGCTCAATAAAGCATCTGCATACAATGAGGGAGACCTGGGTTCAATCCCTGGGTTGGGAAGATCTCCTGGAGAAGGAAATGGCAACCCACTCCAGTACTCTTGCCTGGAAAACCCCATGGTTGGAGGAGCCTGGTGGGCTACAGTCCAAGGGGTCGCAAAGAGTGGGACATGGCTGAGCAACTTCACTTTCACTTTTTCACTTTTCATGGATCCTCCTTGCCCAAAACAACCTCTAAGCTCCCTATAATGACATTTAACAATTTTGTGATGTTTCCAACCTATCTTTCCACTCTCATCTTTCTCCACTCTCATATCCCAGATAAACTAGATAACTATATGCATTTAGGCATCTTAATATCTTTCCCACACTCTTCCAACTACATAGAATGTTCCTGTACTCTTTATTTTCTGGATATCAAAATCTACCAATTTTAAGGGCCCAGCAGAGATGCAAATTTCTACATAAAACTATTTTGAGTTATAAGTGCTCTTTCCCTCCTTGGATGTTCTGTGACTTGTACACTTGTAAGAATTCATCACACTGCCCTTTAGGCTAGAGTTTCTTATTCAGGCCTCCTTGAGGCCTTAATCCACACGTCCATCTTGGCTCTTCCTAGTCAAGTCCTTCATATACACACGGGTAACTCTTGGGCCACTGTGTATGACTATGAAATTTTTTCATGGTTACATATTCATACACACAAACTTTGAGGAGTGGACCTATGAAAAATAAGGATAGTCCTTCTGTCTGATCAACCCATACGACACAGTCTGTGTCACCAAAAAGGGGGACCCTTTTCCTAACCCATCTACCCAGTCTGCCACAAAAGGACTGCCTCCTTCCACTCCCTCTGATAAGCCATGTACCTCCGGAAGGAACATATTTTCCTAAATTATGCTCAGTTATAGTTTTGAATAGCAGTGACTCTGGATACTCATAATAAGTTCTTAAAGAAACCAATCAAGATTGTCACAGACTTGTGACAGAAGATACAAATGAAGCTATGGCAGAATACTCAAAGCTCAAAGATCCTGGCTTCTCCATAACAGACACTCTCCTTCACCAAGTAGAAAACACGGCGTAGTGATGATTAACAAGAAGGTTACATGATCATGCACGTGAGCAACTGTATGTCATGGCTGTAAAATGAATGAATGAATTAGGACAATACAGACCATAGGAGCAACAAGACTCCAGTTTCCATAACTGCTCAAATATAAATGAAGGTTATCCCTTGCTCACACAATATTCCAAAGAGGATGTCCCTAGTGGTAAGCAGCTCTATTCCACCAGGGTGATTCAGAGATGAATTTGCAAGGCAGATAACAGAGAGCATTTTGTACAGTGGCACAGTGGCAGGAGAAACCATAGAAGCTTTTAGACAAATGCAGATAGTTTTGTCTGGCTAGCACACTGGAAGCATGAGCAAGTGAGGCAGAAGTTAAGGCTAGCAAGATAGGCAGGGCCCAGCATGGGAATCTATTTAGAAGTCCTTTTTGTGGGGGCTCCAATCACTGCAGATGGTGACTGCAGCCATGAAATTAAAAGATGCTTACTCCATGGAAGGAAAGCTATGACCAACCTAGACAGCATATTAAAAAGCAGAGACATTACTTTGCCAACAAAGGTCTGTCTAGTCAGGCTATAGTTTCTCCAGTAGTCATGTATGGATGTGAGAGTTGGACTATAAAGAAAGCTGAGCGCCGAAGAATTGATGCTTTTGAACTATGGTGTTGGAGAAGACTCTTGCAAGTCCCTTGGACTGCAAGGAGGTCCAACCAGTCCATCCTAAAGGAGATCAGTCCTGGGTGTTCATTGGAAGGACTGATGTTGAAGCTGAAACTTCAACACTTTGGCCGGCTGATGCCAAGAGCTGACTCATTTGAAAAGACCCTGATGCTGGGAAAGATTGAAGGCAGGAGGAGAAGGGGACGACAGAGGATGAGATGGTTGGATGGCATCACTGACTCAATGGACATGAGTTTGAGTAAACTCCGGGAGTTGCCAATGGCCAGGGAGGCCTGGCGTGCTGCAGTCCATGGGGTTGCAGAGTCAGACATGACTGAGTGACTGAAATGAACTGAACTGATACACAATCGAACTTTGTCTTTCAAGTGATGGGCAGTCACCAAAGTTTGTTCCTTGGTTTACTGTTGTCATTGTTTTTTATTTTAAATCAGGATAGTTAACGTCATTTGGCAGGAATGTCAGGAAATTCGCACTTTCAGTAGTATGCAAGCTGATTTGGATTGCTGTGAACAGAAAGGCAGGATCACCAACAAGGCCAATCGGACACCCCAGAAAAAAGGATGAGAGCTGAGGATCAGGCAGTGGCAGTGGAGATGCAGAGCAAGGGAGAGCAAAAGAGCGGTTTAGAAAGCAGGTCAGAGGAGGCTTGGTGATTATCTAAATTCAGGGGATTAGAAAGAAAAAGTTCAGGATGCTCCAGCTTCCTGGCTGAATTGAAGGCTGTGTCTGTGTCTATAAAAATCAAAAGTAATCCATTTCTACTATAACACTGAATTCATTTGTGCTATCCAATAAGATTTTTTTTGCTCTGGTCACTAGTGAAAATAAGTGCCCTTTCTACTGTTAATCCTCTGGAGGCCATGAGGATAAGACTCTTAAAGATGGAATCTCAGAATCCATCATATTGTCAAAATTAAGTCTCCAGGATCCCTCCTGGTTATGAAGGAACCTTAACTGTCAAGGACTGTAAGCTTTTGACAATGGTAGACTGACCTAAACATCACCTAAAACAAAAACAAAAACAACTCCTACCAATCAATTCACTTGGCCTAACCTGAAGCTGCTATTCAGTATTCATTGTCTTATTTTGTTTTACAAAGAACTGGAATTTGTCAGTTTGCAGTCCTCAATAAAAATCAACATGTATCAGAAGATTCCTTGCTCTGTATAGCATTATGAAGATAGCAGAACTCACAGAGGCTTGTGCTTGCTGCTTTATTTTCCCAGCAATGTGGAAAAGACATGCTGGCCGCTTGAATTCATTTCCCAGGATTAAAGAAAACTGGAAATGGCTTGACTCTTCACTGAGTCTTCACTGCCATATGAGGCTGGCTGAAGATGGCACTCTACGCTGAATTGGCACAGCTCTGCAGCATTGGAATGGTATTTCTTAACAGGGTTGGATGGCATATGTAGTTTTGTGTATTGTTCTGGTGCTTCTTAAATCAAGCTGCCCAATTTAAGCCAAACAAATGTTCTGTTCTCCACTGCCCCTCAAATCACACAGATCCTTTGCTTGGTCATATCATACCCCCTGACTGTGCTCTGCAAATTTCCCGTAATGCTGACAAAAAATTTTCATTATAATAGACATTAATAAAAGAATACTTTCAAGTATGCTTTGAATGAGTCAATAATATGTTATTCCTATAGTTGTTAACTATTTATAAATTTTTAGTGAGTAAATGAGTGGAAGTCTACTACTACTACTAAGTCGCTTCAGTTGTGTCCGACTCTGTGCAACCCCAGAGACGGTAGTGTTATAATTTTATTCTTCTATTTGAACTCATAAAGCTGCCCCATGATTATCACTACTGATCTAGATCATTTCTAAGTTTTGCTACCAATCACTCAAGTGCAAGTCCACTTTGGTCATGCTTTGTTTCTCCTGTTTTCCTAGACCTCAGCCCCTCAGATCTATCAGGCAAATTTCTGCCAAAACTAAGCTCATGACTCATAATTCCCAGCACGTGGTGCCACAAGGAAAATAGCTGCATCTTGACAGTGACATAAAGGAATTTGTGTAAGTCACCGGCATCTTGCAAATCATATCAGTTGGGTGGCATCTAAGAATACCTGAAGTCATGCAGGAAGACAAGCGTGCACATATGTTCAGTCATACAGTCATGTTTGACTCTGCCTGTGACCCCATGGACTGTAGCCCACCAGACTCCTCTGTCCATGGAATTGTCCAGCCAAGAATTACTGGAGTGAGTTGCCATTTCCTACTCCAGGGAATCTTCCTGATCCAGGATTAAACCCACATCTCTTGCATCTCCTGCACTGACAGGCAGATTCTTGAACACTAGCACCACCCGGAAGCCCTTAGGAAGGCAAGGAATTATCTAAAATTACCTGGACCTATAATACATTTTAACTGATATTCTAGATGTCTGTAAAGTTTCAAAGTGGGCAACAGTAAAGATCTGATTAAGGAGTTAAAACTTGACAGAATGGCTGAACTGGTGTTATGTTCTGTTACCTCTCCGAATTCATACGTTGAAGTCCTAACCCCCAGTGGAATGGAAGGGCATTAGAAGGTGAGGTCTTTGGGAAGTGATAAGGTCATGGGATGTAGCCCCCATGAATGGGATTAGTACCCTTGGAAAAGAAACCCCAGAGAGCTCTCTCACCCCTCTGTCACGAGAGGACACAGTGAGAAGACGGCCATCTATGAATCAGGAAGAAAACCCTCATGAGACACCGACTCTGCTGAATCTGCCGGTGCCTTAAGTATGTGTGGACTTTGCAGACTGTGAGTAATGAATGTTTATTACTTAAGCCACTCGGTATATGCTGTTTTTGTTATAGCAGTCCAAATGGACTAAGATGGTACTAAAACATGGCACCCCTATGGAACACTCTAGCTGGGTTTGCATATTCCACTTACCTTTCCTCAAAAATCTGTGAGGTTACTATTATAAAACCTACACCCCAGACTCCTAGGCCTTTTCTTACTTCGTATACTTCATATTTCCTGCTGAGAGCTCATCCCAGCTACATCATCCCACCACTGCATATTCAGTACCTCTCCTATGGCAACTGATCAGCAGATGTCTGCCCTGTATGGGGACATAATATGCCTGTGGGCTTTACACTGACAAGCTCTCTCTTCTCTTATCATGATGCTTGCTGTTTTTGGCCTTCAGTGATTTGCTCCAGGTAATTCTTGATGTCACTTTCCTTTTCCAGATTTCTCTTTGAACCCTGACCTATGGACTGTTTGGAAAACATCAGCCTCCTTTTATCCTGATTTAATAAGACCACTCTTCCTAGCCTCTTAGATCACCAAGAGAAGTAGGTGGGGGAAGAAAGCATTCTGTTTATCATTTATCAAGCCCTAGGTCTGGTCCCTTTGGAAACAGATGAAAATTCTTCAGTCACTGGGATCAGTCTGTTTTGCCTCCTGGATCTGAGAAATATGCCTTTTATTCTTTTTTTTTTTTTTTACCATTTAGTTCTCTTTACTGTGGTCAGTGTTGTTTAGCTTCATGTTTTTTCTCCTTATTCCTCTCTGCTTTTATTTCTTGTCTGTAGCTCTGCTGCTAGCCCCTGCCAAGTCTCTTTATCATCTGTCTCTACAGCCAGCTTAACTTTCTGAGCCAATGGTGTCAAAGCAGAATGCATATGGGTACTGTCAATCTCACATGGTGCAACTTGGAATTAATCTCTTATGCCTACGAGATATTTAATCCATGAGCAGAGTAAGACGTAGGTGGCCCTACGGTCTCTAAATTAAAGTGCTCTCTCCTAAATCTCTATTTCCCCTCCTGTTATTTTTAACTCAATGGAAAGCCATGTCCTTGATTTTTTCCAAGCCTCTTGCCTAGTTTTCTTCTAAGCTTTGCTATTGGTGGTGGTGTTGTTGTTCAGTCACTAAGTCATATCCAACTCTTTGAGACCTCATGAACAACCGGCTCCTCTGTCCTTCACTATCTCCTGGAGTTGGCTCAAATTTGTGCCCACTGAGTGGGTGATGCTATATAACCATCTCATCCTTTGTCACCCCATTCTCCTCCTGCCTTCAATCTTTCCCAGCATCAGGGTCTTTTCTAATGAGTCAGCTCTTCACATGAGCTGGCCAATGTACTGGAGCTTCAGGTTCAGCATCAGTATTTACACTGAACATTCAGGGTTGATTTCCTTTAGGACTGACTGAGTTAGTCTTTCTGAAGTCCAAGGGATTCTCAAGAGTCTTCTCCAGCACCACAGTTAGAAAGTATCATCTATTTGGTGCTCAACATTCTTTATGGTTTAACTCTCACATCCGTACATGATTACAGGAAAATCCATAGCTTTGACTATACGGACTTTTGTTGGCAAAGTGATGTCTCTGCTTTTTAATGTGCTGTCTAGGTTTGTTTTTCCAAGGAACAAATGTCTTTTAATTTCATGACTACAGTCACTGTCTACAGTGATTTTGGAATCCAAGAAAGTAAAATCTGTTATCATTTCCAATTTTTCCCCTTCTATTTGCCATGTCATGGGATGCCAGGATCTTAGTTTTGTGAATGTTGAACTTTAAGCCAGCTTTTTCACTCTCCTCTTTCACCCTCATTAGGATGATCTTTAGTTCTTCTTCACTTTCGGCCATTAGAATGGTGTTATCTGCATATCTGAGGTTGTTGATATTTCTCCCAGAAATCTTGATTCCAGTGTGTGGTTTACCCAGCCTCTCATTCACATGATGTACTCTGCACAGAACTTAAATAAGCAAGGTGACAATATACAGCCTTAACATTCCCCTTTCCCAATTTTGAACCAATCCATTGTTCCATGTCCAAGACTAACTGTTGCTTTCTTACCTGCATACAGGTTTCTCAGGAGACAGGTAAGGTGGTCTGGTATTATCATCTCTTTAAGAATTTTCCAATTTTTTGTGATCCACGCAGTGAAAGGCTTTAGCGTAGATGTTTTTCTGGAACTCCCTTGCTGTCTCCATGATCCAATGAATGTTGGCAATTAGATCTCTGGTTGATCTACCTTTTCTAAATTCAGCTGTACATCTAGAAGTTCTCAGTTCACATAACACTGGAGTCTAGCTTGAAGGATTTCAAGCATAACCTTTCTAGCATGTGAAGTGAGTACAACTGTACAGTGGTTTGAACATTCTTTGACACTGGCCTTTGGAACTAGAATGAAAACTGACCTTTTCCAATTCTGTGGCCACTGCTGAGTTTTCCAAATCTGTTCACATATTGAGGGTGGCACTTTAACAGCATCATCTTTTAGGATTCTGAGTAGCTCAGCTGGAATTCTGTCACCTTCACTAGCTTTGTTTATAGTAATGCTTCCTACGGCCCACATGCCTTCATACTCCAGGATGTTTGGCTCTAGGTGAGTGACCACATCATCATGGTTATCTGGGTCATGAAGACCTTTTTTATATAGTTCTTCTGTGTTTTCTTGCCACCTCTTCTGCTTCTATTAGGTCCTTACTATTTCTGTCCTTAATTGTGCCCATCCTTACATGAAATATTCCCTTGATATCTCTACTTTTCTTAAAGAGATCTCTAGTCTTTTCCAGGCTATTGTTTTCCTCTATTTCTTTGCCTTGCTCAATGAAGAAGGCCTTCTCATCTCTCCTTGGTATTCTCTGGAACTCTACATCTAGTTTGGTATATCTTTCCCTTTCTCCCTTGCCTTTTGCTTCTCTTCTTTCCTCAGCTATTTGTAAGGCTTCCTTAGACAACCATTTTGCCTTCTTTTTTTTTTTTTTTCTTTTGGGATGGTTTTGGTCACTGCCTTCTATACAGTGTTAGAAACCTCTGTCCATAGTTCTTCAGGCACTCTATCAGATCTAATCCCTTGAATCTATTTATCACCTCCACTGTATAACTGTAAGGGACTTGATTTAGGTCATACCTGAATTGCCTAGTGGTTTTCCCTACTTTCTTCCATTTAAGCCTGAATTTTTCAATAAGGAGCTCATGATCTGAGCCACAGACAGCTCCAGGTCTTGTTTTCACCGACTGTATATAGCTTTTCCATCTTGGGCTACAAAGAACATAATCAATCTGATTTCAGTATTGACCATCTGGTGATGTTCATGTGTGGAAGCATCTCTTGGGTGGTTGGAAAAGAGTGTTTGCTATGACCAGCATGTTCTCTTGAGAAAACTCTGTTAGCCTTTGCCCTGCTTCATTTTGTACTCCGAGGTCAAACATGCCTGTTATTTCAATATCTCCTGACTTCCTACTTTTGGATTCCAATCCCCTATGATGAAAAGGGCATCTTCGTTTGGTGTTAGTTCTAGAAGATTTGGGCCCATCCTGAATCTCAGCCTCACTTGTTCCAGGTCTAACACCCTGTCCAACACTTTCTAATCCCTTGCTTCCTAGCCCTTCAGTCACTGTCTGCTGTGCTAAGTCACTTCCGTTGTGTCTGACTCTATAGGACTACATCCTGTCAGGTTCCTTTGTCCATGGGGTTTTCCAGGCAAGAATAGTGGAGAGGGTTGTCATTTCCTTCTCCAGAGGATCTTCCCAACCCAGGGATCAAATCCACGTCTCTTACATCTCCTGCATCGGGATTGGCAGGCAGGTTCTTTACCACTAGCGCCACCTGGGAAACCGGTCCTGCCCTACACAGAGAGGCTACCTTCAAATCCAAAAGCATCTGGAGAACGTCAGAAAACTCTCTACCATTCCATGTGCACACCACCAGTCCCGTATTTTCTGGGACCCAACATGAATTTGGGCAATATTCTCTGAATACTCTGCCTTCACATTAGCCAGGCACTAGAGTTGACCTGGCCAGTGCCCTTTGCCCCAGGAAATGAGCTTCACTATGGTTCCAGCTCACTCTCCCCACAGAAAGCCCTGTATTAATGCCTCAGCCAAAGCTCATATCACATCCTGCATCCAATCTAGATCCTGTACATTCTCTTTGCTGAATTTATTTTTCTCTGGATACTAGCTGGCAATCTGTTCATTTCCTCATAATTCAGTACTCATTCAACCTTCACCTTGTCCATATGAGAGAGATAACATTTTAACCCCACTTTCTCTGGAAGAGCATTAGACTTGGAGAGATTAAGTCACTTGCCTAAGGTCAACAAGATAGTAAGTGATAAGAGTCAAGGTCTGAACACCAAGGTCTTGCTCTTATCCATGGCTGCACTCAGTATCTTTTGCCCTGAAAGTGCTCATTATCCTGTACAGCCTTCTAAATCTCATTTAGGTATCAGTTTCCCAGGAGATAATTATTTCACTCATTCACCAAAGATTTTCTGAGTACTCAGTAAGTGCTAGTGACTGTACCAAGCCCTGGGAACATATCAGTTAACTAAAGAGGTAGTAGCTATACAGAACCAGCTGTGCTAAGGTATAGATAATGCAGTTATGGTTTAACGTAAATAAGTCCCCCTAAAGATGGTGTTCAATGCCCTGAGGAAGGGTAGGCTCGTCCACAGCAGCCTCCAAGCACAGAAAGCCATACTCCATCCTCTGTGGTTGAGGCATTTCCCCCTCCCCCATTTCTACATTTAGTGATGAACGGGGCATTTGGCATTTCAATCTACTGAGAATCTGGAATGTCAGAGCCAGAAAGAGGGGTTGAGGTTATCTGGCGTAACCATCTTACTTTAGAAATGAAATAAAGAAATGACATCTAAGAAGTTAATTTTTTCAAGACGGCACTAACGTTAGTGAAAGAAGCGTTAACCGTTGTCGCGATTCCGCATCCAGTGCTTTTGTTCATACATCACACGGTCTCCTGGGGGAAGAATGGGGTACATACGTGTTGAAGCCACATTTCCATAGCCAGAGGCAAAAATCTCATGACCGTGGATCAATTTCTCAGAACAGAGCTCCTTCCTTTAAGTCACTGCCCATGAGGCATTTCCTCTAGAGTTTTCAAAGTGGTATGTAACAATCAGGCAACGGGAACTATACGATTTACACGACAAGCATATGCAACTGCTGATTATACCCAATGGTGTGTGGTCTTAGCGCCGTCTCCCATTAGAAATGGGGGAAAACCCCAGAAAACTTAAGAGAACCGCATCTCTCCTATCGAACCTGCTTATTAATCAACATTACCACATTTTTGTTTCTATTCCAGACTCTCTTATCCACACTCATCTAGGCAGCATTTTTAGTTGTTCTTTTGGGGGGTTTTGTTTGTTTGTTTGTTTACCACTGAGGATATTAGGTTAGCATGACTCAGTTCAATGTAGTCACCACATTCTTGTCTCATCAGTTTACCGAGTTTGCAGTTTATGCTGGTGCTTAAAAGTATAATCATCTCGCCTCCCCCACCCCACCCCTTGCAGTGTCAAGTCAGTTGCTTTGTTTTTTCCTTCTGACACACTTGTTCTGTGCTATATTTAACTCCTGTACATTAGCATGAATATCCAGCCGCACCAGTGAAGTTGCCGCTGTGAATTACTTCCACCAGGTACAGTGGGGGTTTATTCTGCTAATTCCTTTTGGAGATAGTGAAACAGATGCAAATGCGACAAGAAAAGGGCTGAACCTTCTCGCTGCAGCATACTGAATATAAATCTCTGTAAGGTTTTTATGTGCAGGATTTTATTCTTTTGCTTTTTTTTTACCTACTTTTTTGCCTTTGGTTTTGGCTGGCGCACAAAGCAACTGACAAAAAGGGAGGCTGACAAAATAAATGTTCCTCTGAAAAGAACATCCTCTTAACATAAAAAGAAACACAGAAGATCCACAACATAAATTACTGGTAAAGATTCCCAACCGTCTAGAACAATACCTAGTACACAGTGGGTCCTCAACCCTGTTTGTGAACAAAATCAGATGTAATTTCTTCCCTTCTGGCTCATCTTCCTTTGGTTGAACAGGGATTCCATGTGAGTTGAGAAGGGAAAGATTGACAACCAGAAAGGGGGTGTGGTCATTACAGGCTACTTATATATTTGTCCAGTTCCCTTTCTTTGACTTCACTCTTCCCTTTTAATTTTTGACCTGTGAAATCTCCTTCTCTTCCTGCACCTTTTCCTCCTCCTCCTTATCAGTCTCTCTTTTCATTCGCCTTTTTTTAATCTGTTTAAGTACTCTGGCCACAATAGGGTTTTGGTTTCTTTTGTTTTTTAATACAATAAATCAACTGCCTCGTTAATAAAAATCACTGCCTCATTGAATAAAAAAAAATCAATTTTTATTTTTGTTTTTTAGTCAAGTAAAAAAGTTACCTTTTTGTCTTGTTTTAATTTTGTTTTGTGAGAGGAGGCACAAAAGCAATATTTATTTGATTCTTAGGTGATGTTTCTTAATGAATATGCTAAATATGTAAGACAGTTCAGTTCAGTCGCTCAGTCGTGTCGGACTTTGTGACCCCATGGACTGCAGCACGCCAGGCCTCCCTGTCCATCAACAACTCCCAGAGCTTACTCAAACTCACGTCCATTGAGTCAGTGATGCCATCCAACCATCTCACCCTCTGTCATCCATTTTTCCCACCTTCAATCTTTCCCAGCATCAGGGTCTTTTCAAATGAGTCAGCTCTTCGCATCAGTTGGCCAAAGTATTGGAGTTTCAGCTTCAACATCAGTCCTTCCAATGAACACCCAGGACTGATCTCCTTTAGGATGGACTGGTTGGATGTCCTTGCAGTCCAAGGGACTCTCAAGGGTCTTCTCCAACACCACAGTTCAAAAGCATCAATTCTTCGGCGCTCAGCTTTCTTTAAGGTACATCTCTCACATCCATACATGACTACTGGAAAAACCATAGCTTTGACTAGAAGGATCTTTGTTGGTAAAGTAATGTTTCTGCTTTTTAATATGCTGTCTAGGTTGGTCATAGCTTTTCTTCCAAGGAGCAAGCATCTTTTAATTTCATGGCTGCAATCACCATTTGCAGTGTTGGAGACCCCCCAAAATAAAGTCTCTCACTGTTCCCATTATTTCCCCATCTATTTGCCATGAAGTGATCGGATCAGATGTCATGATCTTGGTTTTCTGAATGTTGAGCTTTAAGTCAATATTTTCACTCTCCTCTTTCACTTTCATCAAGTGGCTCTTTAGCTCTTCTTCACTTTCTGCCATAAGGGTGGTGTCATCTTCATGTCTGAGGTTATCGTTATTTTTCCTGGCAATCTTGATTCCAGCTTGTGCTTCATCCAGCCTGGCATTTCGCATGATGTACACTGCATCATGTACAGTTAAATAAGCAGGGTGACAATATACAGCCTTGATGTACTCCTTTCGCAATTCATAAGACAGATCACAATTTTCTTCAAGTAAGGATCTGGGAATGTTTGTGGAAGAGGAAGAAAGGGAGGAAGAAGCATTGGGAGGGTAGAAACACTCATAGGTAACAGAAAAAGATGAGAAAGGGGTGAGTATAATGGGAGAAAAGAGGGTTTGACTGAAAAGTTCACGGAACACTAGTGGTTCAAAAAAGGGAAAGTCTGTGTGTACCCTCCAAGGCTATTCTGGAGGGACAGCAACAAAATGTGTACAGTGCCTGTCCTCCCTGAATCACATCCACCAGGAACACTGGGGCTGCTCTCGTCTTAAAGATCTGTGAATCTCTCATCTATAAAACCATCCTTCCAGCCTCTTGGCCCTTAAGCTGCTTCAGAGAAGAATCAAAATGGGGCTGGAGGAGGCTTCTAGAATAATGTCCAAAGGCAGAGAACTCTATGCAGAACCACTTCTGCCTGGTGCAAATGAGAACACACTCAACTTGTGTTGAAAAGAGAAGTCCAGCCAGGTTGATAGTGAACATGTACAGTGACACGCAGCCCATGCCCCTTCTAACTGGTCAATGCTGAGGCTTTGATTATTAATATTTTGAGTATCACTAGCTACCTTGGGATAGTAACTGAAAATGAAAATGAAGGTATTTTAGATTATCTATACCTCTAATTCTTTTAAACACAGCAGTTTAAGCAAGTTGGGGGTCATTCATTCATTCATTTATTCATCCAACAAATGTTTTTTGAGTTCTTACTGTTGCCAGGCCATGTGCTAGCTAGCAATGGGAAATGAGGTTTAAGATGAAATTGTTGGCCCAATCTAGGGGTCCCTGTAGATCATTCTTAGAAAACTATATATATATATATATGTTTATATATATTTGTGTGTATATATATATTTGTGTATATATATATATTATATATATATTTGTGTGTGTGTGTGTATATATATATATATATTTGTTTGATAGGGAGCCTGGAGAAGGGAATGGCAATCCACTCCAGTATTCTTGCCTGGAGAATCCCATGGACAAAGAAGTCTAGCAGGTTACAGTCTGTGGGGTCACAAAGAGTTGGACACAACTGAGCTACTAACACACACACAAACACAATAGGGAGCCAATGAATTTTAAATAGAAGAGTAGAGGTCAGGTTACTAGTAAAAAACATTACTCAGATAGCCAGATATAGTTAAGACTAGCTAAAATGCTGCTGCAAGAGTAGAGGTAAGAACAAGGTTCACTTTAACCAAATCTGCAACAAAGAGACTTGTCAAAAGATACTTAAGACTGGAAACAGGACATGGGGTTGAGTTCAGTACTGAGAGAGAAGTCATGGGAGCAAGATGATTCCTGAGCTTCTGATTCCCGGACTTCTGAATGGAACGTGTGAAATGTAGGGGCTTGCTTCAGAAGGAGTGCTTTTCAAGGGGGAGAGAAGGGCATGAGCAGAGGACAAGAAGAGGAGTGTGCTGGGCTGAGAAGTGTGAGAAACAGAGGAGCCAAGAAGAAAGCTCAAGAAGACAGGCAGCAGAAGCGGCTGGGGAGATGTGGTAGAAGGGTTAGGAAGAAGATCTGGACAGTGCAGGGCACTGGAGATAATACCTGGTACACAAGCTTGGTATGAGCATTAAAAGCATGTTCAGTCTCTAATACTACGCCAGAATATCCCTTCACTGTCCCTCTTCCCCTTAGTTTTATCAGGACCTCCAGGTCATGAGGTCATTCTGAGCTCATTTTCCAAAAAAGAAACTCGATTAGGCGGAGCACCCTTCTTGTCATCCCTCACGTTTGCCTTTACCTACAGACGAGGGGCAGAGGTGGTCCTTCACGGTCTGATCCCTGCTTACGCTTCTAACCTCAGGGCTCATCACCTTGGCATCTCGCTTCAGCTCTACCACATTCAGCATCATGCTCTTTCATACCTTCAAGTCTTTAAACAAACTGCTTCCACTCCCTAGATTGTTCTCACTGAGTTGCCTCTGCAAACCTTCAGTTCAAGAATCTAGTTCTCATGTAGCCCGGCCTCTACTCAGCCCTAGCCCCTATTATCCACACACCAAAGTCCTTCCTCCTTGCTGCCACATTTTGTAGATTCTGGCAGTGACACTTAAGCATCATTTAAACCATTTGTTAATGTATTTGAGTTTCTCCCACCCAACAGACTGAGCTATCCATAAAAGCAAAATGATTTCTCATTCTATGTGCAGCATTTTATATAGTAGTTGCTCAATAAATGTCTACATAATGAATGTATGGTTTTAGTGTAAAGCCATGGACTTCACAGACTAAGTAGGCCCTGCATTAAACATTTTAAAGCTACATAAACAAATAATAATATGGAACAGTTCTACCTACCCTGATGTTAGATTAAATTTGAGGTTCAGCAGATTAGTACGTACTGGCAAGATTCAGGCCCTAAAATCATACTACCCTGAGGGCTTTTGTTGTAGTCCTAGTTTCTAATATGAAATTGTTTGAGACAGAGAAGGCATAACGTGGTATGTGCTCAGTTGCATCGGACTCTTTGCGAGCCAATGGACCAGAACCAACCAGGCACCTCTATTCATGGTATTTTCCAGACAAGAATATTGGAGCAGGTTGCCATTTCCTACTCCATGATAATGTGGTATGCCTGGGTTCAAATCCCTTTCACTGGTTATTACCAACTGTATGATCATGGGCTATTTAATTAACCTCTCCATTGCTCAGCTTCTTAATTTATAATAGATGGGGAAACAGTGGCTGACTTTATTTTTGGGGGCTCCAAAATCACTGCAGATGGTGACTGTGACCATGAAATTAAAAGATGCTTACTCCTTGGAAGGAAAGTTATGACCAACCTAGACAGCATATTAAAAAGCAGACACATTACTTTGTCAACAAAGGTCTGTCTAGTCAAGGCTATGGTTTCTCCAGTAGTCATGTATGGATGTGAGAGTTGGACTATAAAGAAAGCTGAGCACTGAAGAATTGATGCTTTTGAACTGTGGTGTTGGAGAAGACTCTTGAGAGTCCCTTGGACTGCAAGGAGATCCAACCAGTCCGTCCTAAAGATCAGTCCTGGGTGTTCATTGGAAGGACTGATGTTGAAGCTAAAAATTCAATACTTTGGCCAGCTAATGCAAAGAGCTGACTCATTTGAAAAGACCCTGATGCTGGGAAAGATGGAGGGCAGGAGGAGAAGGGGACGACAGAGGATGAGATGGCTGGATGGCATCACCGACTCAATGGACGTGAGTCTGGGTAAGCTCTGGGAGTTGGTGACGGACAGCAAAGCCTGGCGTGCTGTGGTTCATGGGGTTGCAAAGAGTCAGACACTACTGAGAGACTGAACTGACTGAACTGATACCTCCCAGAGATGTTATGAGAATTAAGTGAGTTAATAAAATGAATGAATTAGAACAATATCTGGCCCATAAAAACAAGTCTTAGTTTCTATGACTTGTGATTTCTTTTAATGATATAAGTAATTGAAGTTATAAGTATCCATATACAACTTTGTGTGTATGCACAATTAGCTGGATAAGCACCATATGCCAAAAGAATTTCATGAAAGCCCCAAGTAAGAACCAGATTCTATAATGCTGCTGCTGCTGCTAAGTCGCTTCAGTCGTGTCCGACTCTGTGCAACCCCATAGACGGCAGCCCACCAGGCTCCCCCATCCCTGGGATTCTCCAGGCAAGAACACTGGAGTGGGTTGCCATTTCCTTCTCCAATGCGTGAAAGTGAAGTTGCTCAGTCGTGTCCAACTCCTCTCAACCCCATGGACTGCAGCCCACCAGGCTCCTCCGTCCATGGGATTTCCCAGGCAAGAGTACTGGAGTGGGTTGCCATTGCCTTCTCCAATTCTATAATGAAGTCAATACATATTCCTGCCCATCTTTCTGAGTTCCCTCTTCACCATGAGGTGAACAAGCTCAGAAGGTAAGAATGAAGGCAGAGCAGAGCACTCAGGGATGAGACTGTATTTTTAAATAAGAATTTTGAGATGAATAGATACTGCTGCTGCTACTGCTGCTGCTGCTGCTGCTAAGTCGCTTCAGTCGTGTCTGACTCTGTGCGACCCCATAGACAGCGGCCCACCAGGCTCCCCCTGGGATTGGGATTCTCCAAGCAAGAACACTGGAGTGGGTTGCCATTTCCTTCTCCAATGCATGAAAGGGAAAAATGGAAGTGAGGTTGCTCAGTCGTGTCCCCATGGTCTGCAGCCTACCAGGCTCCTCCGTCCATGGGATTTTCCAGGCAAGAGTACTGGAGTGTGGTGCCATTGCCTTCTCCAGAATAGATACTAGTGATGCCAATCAACAAACATCCTTTATGCATACCCACTATAGTTGAAGCACTGTTCCAGGTACAATGAGGTTAATCTCTTTTATTTAGGGCTCTTTAAAAATCTCTAAAATCATTCAGACTTATGATTTTTGGCCTTACAGGATCCTTATACTATGACAAGGAAGAATCTAGGTTTTTTTTTTTTCCCCCCTTGCCTTGTGCCTTTTTTTCTTTTTTTTCTAAAATAGCACTCTTATCAACGAGTGTAGGTACTATGGTGATAGCTGCTATATAAATACAGGAAGAGAGAACGAGAGAGGAGGGGGAGGTAATTAGCTCAATTGTATAAGACTTTCTTTAAGAAGTAGGAGAAAGGTTCTCATAATTTCATTCCTATCACCAAAGTGGCAGAAGAGAGAGTTACCATCAGCTTCAGGGCACAATGCTGACTCCAAGACAGAGTCCACTGGATTTTTCCAGCTGACCACACAGAGCAATTCTCTCCTACTGCTCTTCCCCTCTATGTAAATAACTTCTTTATAAATGGGAAAATGGAGAGCAAGCCTTTCAAACAGTTGTCATAAATTAGAATAAATTGCATTAATTCAAAATGTAAAACTAGGAGAGCCAGGAGAACATGCAACATATTTTCCCCAAATAACACTGTGAACAAGCACAAGTGTATACTCTGGGCATATGTATATCTTTCCTCTGACTGACAGCCTGAAGGGTAGTCCATGGGATTTTTGTGTTGCTGAGGTGGAAACAATCTTTATTTGGATTGAATAGCAGAGTAAACAGGAATGAATAAGAGACACAAAAGTTGACAGTACAGATGGTTTTTCAATTCTTTTTTAAAAACTGTATGCCTCATCAATTAAAGGTGCTTGTCTTTTGTTCTGGTTAACTGTCCGAGAGCCTTTTCATAATTGTACACCAGGAAAAGTTAGAAGTGGTTGGTGCATTAGATCCTGGGTTAATGCCCCACAGGTGACATGTAGCAGTAAAAGCTTCTCTTCTCTACCTTTTATGGAGAAACATTACGATTTATCTTGCAATGTAGTTACGAAAGTCATTAAGGAAACTAAAAACCTTAGTGAAAACAAGCCAAAATAAAAAAGAGATTATCATACTAAGTAAGCCAAAGACAAATATCGTAAAATATTGCTTGTATGTGGGATATATAAAAAGAAAACATATAAATTAACTTATACACAAAACAGAAGTAGACCCACAGACATAGAAAACAATGGGGAAAGGTAGGGGGGAGGATAAATTAGGAGTTTGAGGTTAACATATACATGCTACTATATATAAAATAGATAACTGATAAGAACCTACTGCATAGCACAAGAAGCTATACTCAATATAAGAAAAGAATCTGAAAAATATATATATATGTATATATGTGTAACTGAATCCCTTTGCTGCACACATGAAACTAACACAATGCTGTAAACCAACTATACTTCAATTAAAAAATTCAATCAAACAAGGAAGATACACATACATATGTATTGTGTATGTGTGCGTACACACACATATACTCATGTTTTGGGGGGAATGGGTAAAAGATTTTGATGATTCGAGGAAAATATTAAATGGTGTGCCAAAAGTGGTCTCTAGAGACACTGAAGAATCTGATTAAACTATAATTACACCTACCTGTAAGCAGCATACACCTGTGCACCAAAAAACCTTCCTTCTAGAACCGGAAGAGCATTTTCCTTCCCACACAGTCATCTGGCTCTGTCATCTGAATGAACTGCCTTGGGTACCACAAGGGAGGGATAATGGAAGTATCCACCTTCTGTCAACAAGACCCCCTGACTCACTCTGGAAGGCAAACGGCTATTCTGCTTGAATTAGCCACAGCTTTATGAGAGTAACGACAAAATGTAAAATCAAACAGCACCACCTAAACATTTACTCCACGTTTTGACTTCACATGACTATGGCACTGAGCCATGGTTTTTCTTTTAAATGGTGTCAACCAGTGCCTTTATCCCCACCATTTTTTGACCACAGACTCTAGGGCAGTTCGAAGGCCTAATTCAGGGGGCCCTTGAGGGAGGAAGGAGCAGACTCTTGGGTCTGACTTCCAGACCAGTCCTGGATTCTGCAGGCTCTTCTGCCTGCCTTGAAAAGACTGGTTATGGCTCTCTGGGGTGCTCTAACCTGGAACAATTCCCACAGAACGATCAATGGCATATCATCATTTCTTTCCTTTTCCCAAAGAACCGGATGCACAGAAAATAATGCACATGTAGTCAAGAGCTGAGAGCCTAATGCACATAGGAAACGTGTGCCCTCCAAATCAGCACATCAGGCCACCAGATCCCAGTCTCGGGCAGGAGTTAGTCATCGTTTTCTTACACGAGTCACACACTTCTCCCAGGACCAACGCATCTTCCTCCCCTCTACATAAAGAATTAGCTGAACAAAGTAAAAATAAGAGGGCTCTGGGGCTGCAGATGGCTGACCAGCTGTTTCTGGGTGACTCCCCATGAATCAGTGCCTCATCTGAGCTTTAGTGCTTCCATGTTTGGGGGGCAAAATATTCTGCATTTTGGAAAAGTAGTTCATGGAAAATAATACGGCAAACTAACATTTATAGAAAACCACAGTAATCTTGGAACAAATGTCCTAAATTATGTACTCAAAAGCAGATCCAATTTTACCCAAGGTTCTCCGTCTGCATGGCTTGTAGGACCCCTTTTTGTTGTTCGTAACTGCGGCTCCTCTCAACCCCCAACCCAAGTGCCTCTTTTTAAATGATATACCACTTTATACAGTCCACCACGTAGAGGACAAAATTCAGCCCTGGAGAAGAGGCAAGGGGGTGGGGGTGAAAGGATTTAAAGGACTTCACTTTCTATCCCCTTTGGAGATTCATCCTATTTTTTTTTTTTTTTTTCATTTAGTTTGAGGGTGAGATTATTATTGCTTTTAAAAGCCTCCTGGTTCCTTTTTGTACAATATTTATTTCTCAGAGCTTAAGTGCAGTGTTGGAGGTATTGACAAAATAGAAATAAAATGGAACTTTACATTCCAACCTCTCCCACGCTCCTGCAAAGCGGAAGTTTCTGACAAAACAGGAGTTTCACGGAAGCCTTTTCCTGGTTGTCCTCTTCAATTTTCAGATGACTGTTTGATGTGCATATCTTTAAGAGGGTTTATTTTAATACACAGGGGAGGAGACATAGTTCCAAATGCTTATTATCAGGAAAACAGCATTGGGAGAGTACGGAAACCTTCTGTGATCATTTTTATTCAATGAAAGCCATTCCTTTGGGTGGGAGAGTCAAATGCTAGTACCCACACATGCTGCATGCATACCAGCACGAGAGCGGGAGGAATGCAGATTTCTGTATCTGCGAGCAGCTGCTAAGTGAAATGGAACGTCCAACAGATGGCTGCATTGTCATTGTTGGGGGAGGAGGTGTGGGGAGCTATTTTGGTGTTTCTGTTGAGTGTGTGTGTGTTTAATAGGATGTGTTCTCCCTACCTGGATCTCTCTGGTGTTATCAAGAGCTTTTACTCACTCTGAATCTTAGAGCTAGAATAGATCTTAAGAGATCATCTGATCATCTCACATGTAATGGGAGAAGGAACGAGAAGATAAGGACACAGAGCTTGTTTACAGCAAGGCCAGAACTCTCCCATTAGGCCATACCACATAGGCGTCATGCGTTCTATTTACTTGAATATTGGTATTTAGCGCCAGTACCAAAGCTCAAGAAAAATAAATACTACAGCAGTTGCAGTTCCATAGTTTAAAAGGTACGCGTGTATCATTTTCTTTTGAAGTGTTTGGGTGGAGTTGTCTTGTAATTCTCACATTAGAAGAACAAAGACACTTTATAAGCAAAGTTATATCACGTTTGTATTAAATATTTGGGACAAAATGACCAATTTTTTTTTTTTTTTTTTTTTAAGGCAGGAGGAGAAGGGGACAACAGAGGACAAGATGGTTGGATGGCATCTTGAATAACATTCTCTAGAATCTTAAGATTCTATAGCAGTTTTATATTCCAGAATACAAGGAGTTAAACTTCTAAGTCAGAGCTATCAAAGGCCATGGTTAAGAAGCAAACTGAAAAGTGTCAAGGTCCCATTACGGCCAGTCTGAAAAAGGTCTCCATCCCCCTTCTGATGGGAGCCTTGGGTCAGTTGTACAGTCACATGGCTCACCCATTGGTTCGTGTTTTTTTCCAGAAATAGAATCAATAGAGAACAGACAAACCCACAGTTGCCAGTTTGTACAGTCTTGTGGTTTCTGTCAGGGGCTACAGACTCGAGCAGGTCTACCCGATAATGAAGGCAAACTATTTCAGTTCCTGTGGGTCCAGAGCGCCTCAGCAGAGTTCTGGTTTCAAACAAATGAATAACAAATTAAAAGGTACAGTAAACTAAGGAGGGGGGTGGAAATATATTAACTAAAATCAATGGAGGAGAAACAGAGTTAAAAAGCCTGCCTTCTCAGCAACAGTCTGTGATGTGTTTTGTTAATCTCCTAAAATTTATGTTAAAAGCCTTTTAACAGAAAGTCAATATATTTGGGTGGTTGAGCAAGTATATCATCCTGTACCGGCAGTTGCATTAAACATGACGCAGAGGCTCCACTGTCTGTAGGAAATGAACAGGGGTCCATCCTACAGATGTCCCACCTCCAGGAGGCCATACACTTTTTCCCAAAACAGTCCGTGGAGCCCAGCCAAGGACTGTGCCCACCTTTCTACCTAGGTCCCCCACTGACGTCAACAAGCATCCTGGAAATGAAGCGGGATCAGAATACCAGAAGCATAGCCTAATAATAGAGCCAAAATGGAGAGCAAATGTAAAATAAAGTTTCTCGATAAAAGTGTGACCTACTGCTACAAATTTGTTGAGGGAGAGAAAACAGCAACAGCAAAACAAAAAGTACTGTGAGCAGACTTCTTGGTGCTGAAATTCTGGAAGGTGGCTGACTAGCAAAACACCTAGATACTTAGGAAACTTCCAGAAAAAGGTTGAAAAGTAAGCAGGACAGCAAGCAAAATCAAACTGCAGATGAGGCTGAAATGCGGCTACCAAAATGTGTCTAGAGGTGCAAATGACACAAAAACATAAGTAGAAAACTAGAAACACATTATCAGCAGCTTTTTACACCCATGATTTCTGTATACTTATATCCGCTGTATCTTCTTCCCACCTGGAACAATTTGTTGTGCTCATGGGTAAGCCGTGCCGGGAGAACACAGGTATGAACTTTGAACATGCAGTACAAATGAGCCAGAATGCTGGGCCCAAAGGAAAAGTTTCAGCAAAGAGGCCCTGTCATACCCACTGCTCCTGGAGATGCTCTCACAATTACTCCTGAATCCATAACGTGTATGTGTGTTGTCTGTGTGTCTGTGTGTCTCTGTGTCTCTGTGTGTGTGTGTGTGTGTGTGTGTGGCCAAAGCCACCAGGGGCTTCTTTGATCTCTTATTATGGCTATGACATTTGCAAATACTCCACTTACTTTTCTGGGATGAGCAGCAAAGTATTTTTATGAGAAGATTTTTAGTAGAATTATAACCAAAAGTAATTATTTTTTTTTTTTGGCTGTGCTGGGTCTTTTGCTGTGAGTGGGCTTTCTCTAGTTGCAGCGAGCAGAGGCTACTCTCTAGCTGCGGTGTGTGGGTGTTTTGCTGAGGTAGCTTTTCTTGTTGTGGAGCATGGGTTCTAGAACCTGGGCATCAGTAGTTGTAGCTCACAGGTTCGGTTACTCTGAGGCACGTGGGATCTTCCCAGATCAGGGATCCAACTGGTGTCCCCTACATTGGCAGGCCGATTCTTAACCACTGAACCACCAGGGAAGTCCCCAGCAGCAAAGTCTTAAAATAAAACTTCTGTATTTTTTATGCTGTATACAATTTTTTTTTTTCATAAGAAGAGATTGTTATATCTACTTAATACTTTGACTGGCATCTTATTTTCGATGTGGACAAAGAAGGTCCAAAATGCTGAGGATGAGCTGTCAAGACAAATTTCCATTTCAATCTCTAAATACTTGTTCTATCTGGAAATCATCAAGATGTTCTCTTTGATGAACACTCTGCATTTTTTTTTTTTTTAACAGGAATGGGCTTCTGGTTTGGAAATTTGATAAGGTAATGTTGTAGAACAGAGCTACATTTTCACTTTATTTTCTGTGTCCAGCCACTAATGGTGTTAAGGAAAAAATCAACTTAATTTTTTTTTCCGTTTTTTTTTGTTTGTTTGTTTATCATTCTAGTGGTTCTTAGGCTCTCACTCTAGCACCCAGAAGAATAAATCGTGTTTCTTCAGGTAGCTTTTTAAGTTCTACCTCTTCAACTTCTTTATCTAGCCAATTTTTTTTTTCAGTCTTTGAGTCTTATTTCTCCTTCTGCCTGATCCCCTGAACTTGCTGTTTCAGACTTTCTTCACTGCAAAGGAAGTTTCCTCACTTAGTACTTCAACTTCAGCTTCCCTCTGCTCCTCCTTCTATGGCTGAGAGATGAGCTCAATCCATCCCTTGCCAGGCTTCTAAATGCTCAGCTCAGTGGAACGCCAGGCCACCTACCACTGCTCGCCACCCCAGGAGAATATACTAGACTTCCATCTCTGCTTGGAAAGTCCTTGGCAAAAGACATCACAAGGAACTATTCTAAGTGATGGACACAGCATAAATGCATGGGATCGGAGACATAAGAATTACAGAATGTTTAGCCTAGAAGACACCTACATAGAGATCATTCATTTTCCAGTGGAGGAAACTGGTACTCAAACCTGATTGCTAATTTGAAGCTCCGGAGAGAAGAGACTAACATAATATATACAAAGTGCTTTATAAACTATATAGAACTATACTGGATGCATGAAGAAAAATCAGTGCTTGTCTTCCACGCAGTGTGTCTGAGTTATTCCAGAGATGCTGCCATTACTCAAAATGTTTTAAATCTCTTCTTTAAAATTGTCATTTGCGGCAGTTAAGATTGTCATTGTACAGTCACATCTTGTTCTTATCAGTAAAGGTATTTTCCAGGGCTCAGACATTCATCTCAGATTTGATCTTAAATGTCTCTGAAGGCAGAAACCATGTCTGTCTTGCTCCTTGCACCTGGTATACTGCCTGCCACTTAGTAAGCACCTAATAATTACTTGTTCAATAATTAAAAAAAAAAAAAGATCAAATCCACCCTCAGAGAACAATGATTTGCTATGATTGATAGGCAAAAGCTCTGAAGACATTTTTCAAAAGAGAATTTTCCAAATAAAATTATTTTTGAGCTATAACAGTGTTGTTGGAACAATTTCAAGGTTTTTTTAATTAGAAGGGGATGAAATTCATTGTATTTACACATCTGTGTTCTGGCTGACCTGCTGACATTGTTGAATTTATTTATATCTCACCTTTCCCCTCAAAAAATGAGGTGGATTGAAACAACAACAACAAAAAGAAACCCATAATAGCAATAATGTTAATAAAAAGCACATTACTATAATCATGTTTCAGATATGCACAGCAAAAAAAAAAAACACAGCCCACAGGGTGGGTTCCTTATGTGTGGTTAGCTGAGGAGTGACAGTAAGTAACAAGAAATAGAGAACAAATAAGACTCACCCAGTCTCAAGCACATGTCTGCATGCCATCTGGCCCTTGTTCCCGTTGAGTAAAAGAGTTACTTAGAGCTAGTAAGAATGTAGTCATAAGGAAACATTCTGGGGTAACCGGGGTGACAAAATTCCCAGATTGACAATGAGCGCCCAGGAAGAAAGGCGTTTGCAGGTGTCACAACACCCAGTCACCACTGTCGTTAGCACCAACAGGTAACGTCAGTTTTTAGGATTCTGTGTGACACATAAAAGTGAGAACAGTCCCTCTCCAGTGGACTGACACTTTGAAGAGGAAAGAATGAACAGAAGGCTGAGAGGAAGGCACAGTGACCACAGGACAGTCTGTCCACCTTTTTCCACGTGTGAGTTACTCTTCAGAGAGTCAAAGAGGAGCGAGTTCCCAGTTGCTATAAACACATAAGTTAGGCACACACACAAGCATCCAATTCATACCACAAAAGCTTGAACTTTTCCCTGTGCTTCAACTAACTGCAGGCTAAATCGCCCTGACCAGGTGAAGGTGAGATTGTGTCTTTTATGAATTCTGGGCTCAGGGCTTGAATTAGGAATTGCTCAGTGAGCACGTTTACTTGTTCTTTAACTGCTCTCTGAAACATCCAATTAAGAACATTCAAGTTGCTCCAGTGAGCAGCATAGCAAAATGGGGTACCTCCTAAAAATGAAACCAGAGAGTGTTCAGAAGAAGAAGTAGAGAATGCTGAATTTCACACCAGGCCCCTGGTTTGCTCATTTCGGAGCCACTCTGGTTTTGAGGAGGAGGACCAGAGCCATGGGTGTCACTCATGATGTGTGGCATTCCCATGAACAAAAGTCACTTCTTCTTCCAGAAAAAAATTTTAAAAAGAGCTATTCCAATGCCATAATTAAAAGCAAGAAGGCTTACTTGAATTCTAAAATGGTTGAAAATTCGAAGTGTGTCTTTTAGCTAAGGAGGTAAATCAAAGGCAGCATCCTGATTTTTTGTGAAATCTTTCATAGAGAATTTATGAGCCAGCATCACTCCCTGAAATCCCATCCCAAGCCCTAACCCCAAGATTAGGTTTCAGTTCAATCTCCACAGTACATACAAAATAGATTTCTAAACTACAAATCTGATTCAGAACTACAAAACTACACAGGTTTAAATTCTTTTATATCACCCATATCGCTTACAGATTAAAGTCCAATTTCTAAGCTGAACGCATGAACATTTTTTAAGGAACTAGCTCTTTCTTATCTTCCCAACCTCATCTTTCAAACTCCTCCATGTCCATGCTAAGCTCCAGCCCTAATGAACTAATTAAAGTCTCAGAATCCAGGATTCCACCATGTTCATTTATACTTCTGTTTCCTCTGACGAAAACAGAGCACTTTCTTCTGCCTTATTCCCTGGAAACACACTAGTCACTCTCCATGACACAGATTCGCATCATCTCTTTGAAGGCTTTTGCCATCTTTCTCACTTTCACCCTGACCATACACACTCAAGTACTGCTACATGCAGTTCTAAAAACTACAGCATGTTTTGAACCATTCTGACTTTGAGGGTGTTTGAACCCCAGTGGTATGATGATAACCCTGAGATTGATTCCCAAAGGGACCACGCACATGAACATGTTTGACTCACCCACCTGTTTGACTATGGCTATTCTCTTTCTACTCTGCAGGGTAATGCAGTGCTTGAGCAAGGTTTGGTTTTAATAACTGTATTAGTCTGCTTGGGCTGCCATAAGGAAATATCATAGACTGGATGGCTTAAACAACTGAGAATTATTTTCTCACAGTTCCGGAGACTGAGAAGTCCAAGAACAAGGTGCTAGTCAATTCAGTTTCTGGTGAGAGCTCTCTTCCTGGCTTAAAGGCTGCTGCCTTCCTGCTTTGTCCTCACGTGGCCTTTCCTTAGTACATTCACATAGCAGAGAGAAAGAGAGGGAGTTCTGTGCTGTCTCTTCTAAGGACTTAAGGGCGCTAATCCTGTCAGATCAGGGTTCTTCCCTTATGAACTCATCAAACTTAATTACTTCCTTGGAGGCCCCATCTCCAAATACAGCTACACTGGGTGGGGGCTGGTTAAAGCTTCAACAGATGAATGCTGGGGGGGGGGGCACAAACATCTAGTCCATAGCGTTCACCTTGCATTCCCAATATCCAACATAAGTCCTTGTGATGTCTGTAAATGTCTATGATGTGATTAAACGCCACACCACACAAAGGGAGGAGGAAAACCAGATAGCTCATTAATCAAAAGTACTCATTTAGTGTATACCATGTGCAAAGCCCTGTCATAAAACATATCAGTATTATTAAGAAATTCACACTTAAACAATCTAATTGGGAGTTGAAACACAAACGTGTTCCAAGTCTGTGGCTCTAATAATAAGCAATCATGGGGTAGGACAAAGAGCACCGGATTTGGAGTCAGAAAGCACAGCTTTGCTGCTTCACCATCCAGGTGATCTGAAAGCAAGCTGCTCATCTCTTAAGACTCAGCACCCAGGTGACATATTCCTAGCTGAGGAAGCAAATGAGAGTAAGTAAATGTGCTTTGGGAATGCTAATACCACCTACACAAAGAAAAGCAGTGTGGCCAACTCCTCCAAGCCTCCTTTAACAAGATTCGTGACACCTTCCATCCCCGCAAGCTTCTCTGCAGGACTCAGCCTGCTGGGAAGACAGGCCCTGCTGCACTAGCCACACTTGTGCATGGCTGCTTATCACCAGTCTCAAAACTCGGTGTTTCACACCAGTGCTCCACCAGGAAAAGAAGAGCTCTTGCTTGTTTCCTGCATTTGCTCTCTTGCATGGGAGAGAACCAGCATACTTCAACTCTGAATCATAAAGAAATTGTGGTAAAAGCGGAATGAGAAATTCTTCACAAGCAAACACCACATGGGTTACTTCAAGGCTCCATGCTCTGTTGCGGAAACACTCAAGCACTCAAAACGTGAAAGCAAAAGTTAAAATGGCCAAGAGCGATTTAAATGTGGAGGCCCCCAAACACTGAAAGTTCTTACTAGAGATCCAAGAGCTTGGGCTATCTGTGGAGAGAGAATTTTCTGTCAAAGATGAAACACTCACTCTGTAGTCAGCACCAGGAGAGGAGACTGATATTGACCAACTGCTAATTGTTGCTTCACCTTTCAATCAGTCGCTATCAGATCACACCCCCAAATCTTAAATAAGTGTGTGATAATTGCCGAGTTTGTGGCAGCAAGTGGAGTCCAGGTGGAGCCACAAAAGAAAAAACAAGAAAAATGGCTCCTCACCAGAAACAAGCATGGGAGACAGATTCAGACACCTCAGGCTCCCAAACCCCCTGTTGAGAAGTAAAGTGTGTGTGTGTCTGTGTGTGCATGCGTGTGCACATGCACACATTATTTATTTATTTTTAATCAGCCTCACTTTCCACTGGTAATGCTCTTCATGTCGAAAAAAAAAAGAATTAAGAGGTGGAAAGACAAGAATTTTGAGAGAAATTGCTCTGATTCCTTCAAAGCCAGGCTCCAGCACTGACTTTGTATTTATTATTGACTGTGAATCAAGATAAAGGAAAACACCACAGCTAAAGAAACAGATACTAAAAACTTAAATTGAAAAGGTAACTGACATATCATGAACTGACAAATACAGCTTTTAATAACATTACTTATTTTCCTTCTGCTCCTTAAAAGTGTAAAGGTGCCGTGCATATAAACTATACCCATTTGAGTTGCTGGCAAAGTACTAAAGCAAAAACATGAGGAGGCAATCCCGGCTGCAGGAAATGGAGGTCACCTGTCCAGTCACTGTGCAGTCAGGATACACTTTACAAATCTCTTAAATATCTGCCTCCAAGCTCTTCACACGGGAGTTCACACAGGCAGAGACATTTTTTTTTTCTTCTTAATCACGTACCTTTTAAGATTCATAATTTGGGATGAGCAAAAGGCTCGGCAGGAGGTGGGGATGAATTAAAAACCATAAAATTGATGCTATCACTCTGATTGACATACCAGTAGTGCAGCATACATTTCCTGTTTGTCAGGAATGAAAGGTGTTCACATTCTGTAATAATACCTAATAATGTTTTGGAAAGACAAACTGCTGTCTGACTACATTTTAGCAAGACGGATTTTTTTTCCTTTCTGTCAGCTCTGAAATCAGAAGCTAGAGTATATATCACAAGCCTCTATAAAGGATGACCTAGATATTTAATAGCTGCAGCTATTCCAGTCCACTACGTGGACCTCCCCAGGTCTCTGATGCTATATTCTAGCATGCCCAAAATCACCATCACACCTTAAGACTAATTCAATAGGGTGTCCAGGGAGCTAGCTGTCCAGGACTGCCGTACAAAACTTACGGGAACTAGTATCCTTTGCTAGCGGTAGCTGTCTCATCACAAAACTGGCCAACCCTCTACTTAGAGGTTTGTCTAATCTAGCAATTAACATTTTGTGCAGAGCAGTAAAGAGAAGCCTGTACATAAGGGATCCGAAGACCTGAATTCCTCTAGCTGCCATGTCACTGACCAGGTCTCCATGAGCAAGTCATTTAACCTGTCCACATCTCAATCTCATCACATTTAAAACAGATATGTGGCCACTTGCCTTGACTACCTTACCTGAGGAGGTTATTGAAAACAGAGAAGCAAAATGATAGTTCTGGAATTGGCACATGTCCTCCATCTTGTAGATCCCAAGTGTGATTTTACATTAGTTAAACAAAGGATTTGGGAAATGCTGAAAGTCATCTATTTCTGTTTTGGTAATTTAGCAAAAACATGAGCAAGAATCAATGAGGTAGTAGATCATATATGACAAAACATCAGAAAAAATCAAATCCTGTTATACCATTCAATAATTATTCTTAGGGTGAACTGTGAGTCAGAGACCAGCCCTCAACTTTCTGCTCTGTTTTTGACATTTATGTTCCTATTGAGACTTGACTGTAGGCCCTGACTACCTAGGGTTTCAAAACGTTAAAAGTACTGTTTTGAAGACAGGAGAATATAGGATAAAAATGAAAACTGAAAATTTCAGGAGGAAGACAAAATTGGAATGTTTGTGCTAAATATTTTAATGACACATTTTTGCTTTTTAAATCTCTGATATTCTATTATTTCTAGAGGCGATTTCAAGAAAATAAAAATGTAAAATCCATGCTATAATTATTGTCTAATAATACTAAGCTTCAAGTGTCGGGTACTAGAGTCTGAACAATCCTTTGTTTCCAGAATTGTAAACACAGATTTGGATGCTTGGGGAAGGCCCACAGAAAACTGACCCAAATGAAAAAGGGGGGATGTTTTGTAGATCCTGCTCTTGGTAATAATACTGTGGCAAAGGAATCACAAGTGCTTTTGAATACAATTTTATTGCTGTTGTTTTTGCTAAATCAAATAAAGGCTTTAAGCAAAAACAGGTTTCAAGCCTTCTGCTTATAATTGCACTTCATGTGACTTGACAATGCTGATTTCTGTGTAATTTTTAAAATCCATGTTTGGTAAAAAAGAAAAAGCTTTACTACTCGTTCTTCAAAGTTGCTCCTAATAAAATCAGCTTGTTAGAGCACATGCTTGCAGACACAGTGCAAAATGAAATTGTAGCAAAGCTCAGTGAGGGCACTCCACCAACACCCACTTGGTCCTTACTAAAAATGCAGGGGTTACGATGCAACTCTTTCAGGATTGGAGTGCATTCATATCATGGCCTGAATTAATTTTATATTCACTAAAAATGAAGTTACAAACAGAATGCATGGATTGTGTCCTCATAACTTTCAAATGGCAATACATAGACCACTGTCTGTTTCTTGAGTTGGACTGTCAAGAACTGGAAGTCAAGGATTAGCAAATGGAATCTTGACTGCTATCAGCTGACATCTACCTACAGTCCAAAAGAAAAATGTTAATGTAATCTGGAACAAATAGGAGGTTCACCTTTTGGTTCTGGTCAATGGTAACTTGAAGGTTGGGTTAAACAATATCCTTCCCTCCACTAGCTAAGTTCCCCAAATGTGGCTATAAAAAAATCACGTTAAGTATTCAGGCCAGAGATATTCGTCAGAAGGATATGATTGACATGGCCATGTACCTTGTGGTGAGTCTCACAGGAAAATATAGGTACAAATATGCATAAGTCATATTTATGCACTTTCTATAAAATTAGACCGGCATTAATTAAATGGCAGAAAAGGCAATGAGAGCATTGTTTGGAGGGTAGTGTGTTCCAAGTTCTGATTATAACTTGCTTTCCAAAGAAGGAGCCACCCACAGCTTAGAAGACAGATGAGAGGATCATCATCACAGATTTGCTGTGAACAGCTCTGCTCAGCTCTGTCCCTGCCAGACTCGAGGCCACACAAACCCTTCCAAGATGGCTACAGAAGATTCGCAGAGGGCACCCGCTCCTTGCCCCAGCTCTGGAGCAGGGACAGAGGGAGATTTTGTCCCTGCATAAGTTGAGAACCACCCTCAATGGCAACATGGTCGTCCTTGTCATCAACACAGCTAGCATTTACTGAGGGCAAAGAATGCTGTGTGTTATCTCATCTTGTCTTCCCCATAACCCCGTAATACAGTGAAGACTATAATCACCCAAATTTCCTGGAAGGAGAAACTGAGGGTAAAACTTCCCCAATGTTACCAAGATGGTGAGTTCCAGAGTTAGGACTTGAATTCAGACAATCTCACCTCCTAGAATCTTCACTTTCTGTAACCTTTACAGTAGCTTAATCAGCTGTGAACAACCCATGGACCAGACGTTTTCAAATGTCACTCTACTTACAAATCTCTTCCTACTTACTCATTAGTTTTATATGTACTTGTTTAGCCGCTGCAGAGTGCCAGGAACTATTTCACGCGGTGGGAATTCAGCAGTGAACGAGACAAATTCTCTACTCGTCTGGGGCTTACATTCTGTATTCCGCATACATAGACTCATTCATTCCTTAAAATAACTGCATAAGCCTGAGGCCACTTGTGTCACCCATTTGTTAGATAAGGGAGCCAGAGCTCAGAGGAGTGAAGTAACTTACCTAAAGGCCACGAAACTAAATGGGAAAACTGGGGTTTACCATTGGTCTTCAGACTATTAATCCTATGATCTTTTATGCTCCTGTTAACCCAACCGCTACAGTTTCAAGATGGCTTTCAGTAACTTGGCAGAGATTGAGTACAGCTGGAATAGGAAATAAGATCAAGATGACCCTGTCCCCCCTTAATCTCTGCCTCTCTTTTCAAACTTCTTGGTCCTTACTTCTTCAGGTCTCCACTGTTATCCATGGTCTCCCACTTCTGTTTCCCTTGCTCTTTCCAACCGTGTTCTGCCCCCCTCTCCACAGCCTCAAGTATCTATCCCTATACTTCCGTCCTTTACTCCTCCCACACCCTAACCTCTGGGTTACTCTTAGCTCCCACTCTTCACTTTAGAGACCAGGCCTGAGGTGCCGTGGAAAATGATCAAAAAGGCAGGCCCTTCCATCATCACAGCAGCAAAGACCCATCCCCAGTAAGTCATGAATTTTATGTCCTCAGAATTCCCTGAGAGTTTTCCCACGGAAACATTTTCCCATGTGGTAGTTATACTCTACAGTATTTACTGCAGGTACATATGGGCTAAATATGTTCCTAGGGGCTGGCTAGCAAAATTTAACAGTGGGTAATATGCTTAGAATTCCAATCAACCAAACTACAAGTGACCCCTGGCAAAGACTGCCTTAGTAACACATTCCTGTCTCCGCTATTACTCATAATAAAGAATGGAAAGGAGTGAAAACTAAATTCAAAAAATATATTCTTTCTTTAGCGTTAGACAGATAGGGCCAAGGAGTAGTAAATACTATGTGGAAAAAGAAATAATTTAAACCATGAGTGGCAGTAGTAGAGGTCAAGGAGACTTAAGACAAATGTTTCTGATTGGAGAGATTTTCAGGTCTACAGAGAAACCATGAATACAAATGATACTTCAAGAATCTCTTCAATCTGGCCCTAATTTTTTCATTAGTTGTAAACCTCATAAGAATAAAGAATGCATCTGATTTTTCTTAACATTATATCAGCTGCACAGGGTTGAGACATGTTGCTGTTGTTGTTTGCTGTTTAGTTGCTAAGTCATGTCCAACTCTTTTGCAAACCCACGGACCGTAGTCCTCCAGGCTCCTCTGTCCATGGGACTCTCCTAGCAATACTGGTGTGGGTTGCCATGCCCTCCTCCAGGAGATCTTCCCAACCCAGGGATTGAACCCGCGTCTCCTGCACTGGCAGGCAGATTCTTTACCACTGAGCCACCTAGTAGGCACTTAATAAATGATTACTGAACACTGGAATGTCACCCTAGACTTATCTCCAACACTCATACCCTCCAACCTCCACCGAGATCTGTTTCCCACCAGTAGAGCTCTCTGCCCACCAGAATTCCCAGTGAGAGCTTGTTCACCTCAGATCCACGTACTAACTTTCTTGCACAGAAGTTGTGATTCCTTGAGAGTCACCCCCACTGGCTGGCGGGAAGTAGAAATTGACTTCCCTAACTTGTTGCTTCCTTGTTATCATTTTGTACTGGAAATCCAAAAACTATGTAGCCAGGCCTGGACCCAAGGAGGAAACCATTGTGTTTTTTGCAAGAACACACTGCAACTCCCCTCTCATTTTGAAGAATCCTCTAAGAGCATGGGATGCTGTAATAGTCATCTCAGTCTCTGGCTTTGTACAAGGTTTGTTGAACTTACTTGAGGAAAAGTATCATTTCCTTGCACACAAAAACATAGATAATCCCAAATCCAAATAGACTTGGATAGATCAGAAAACTAACTAAATAAGACCAATTCCTTTTGTCTGAGATGATCTTTCATCCTATTCAAGAGGAGAATTGTATAAATTTACCATGCTACTCCTAAAGGTTTTTCTGCTAGATTAATAGAAAACTTTTGGAATCTGGACTTGAAGACTCATTCTGGAATATGGTTTTCTGCAAAGGACTGGGTAATGTTTGACTACAATGGTGATTAAACTATTCACTCATAACCTCCATCTTCCAGCTATTTACTGTGTGCGAAGTATATTAAGCAGGTACTGCTTATAAACTGATCCCTCAATTTAGGTCTTAACTTGGCTCTGCCCAGGACCACCACAAACAGTTGCCCACCTAAAGGAGCAAATGGGAACTGAAATCCAGCCTTGGCCCTGTCTGCAAACCACGTACCCTGGCATGGTGTGGGCTGTGTCCAACCAGAGGAAGTGGCACCTTTTTCTTGATTCTCATTAACCATCTTCACGACCCTGCCATTCCTTCCATATAGACCTCCAAAGCTGCACATGGCCTATGTGTGATTTCTTTGCCTTTTCCAGAGTCGTCATCATTCAGTTGAACATACTGCCAGTTGCAAGAAGATACCAAAGTAGAGGGAAAAGGGGACACCATGTGATTTGCAAAGGAACAGTCCCCTCTGGCTGAGGGGATACAAAACCCATCTACCATTAACAGATATTTCGTCTAAATTCTCTTTTTATAGCACAGTGTGGCTGTGTTGGACACAAGACAGGTGAGAACTGACTGTGAATTACAGAGGAGAATTTTTGTCCTGATACATGAGTTAAACATGAAAAGAAATTGAAACCCTTTTGCATATTTTACTGGCAACAGTTTTACCAAATAGGTGATTTATTTGGAAAGGTGGAACCTTTTTGAAATTAACTCAAATTCTGGTAAAAGTTCAGATTCTTTTCTACCCTCCTTAGGCAACAAATAGTAATTATTTTTATTGCTACAAGCCATGTATGTTGGGTTTTGAGAACATGCCATTAATCATGATTAAATTGTGTAGGCTGAAAAAAATCTCTAATACCTGCAAGAAAAACAAAATCCAGCACAGCTGTAAAAATGTTTACCAATCTATAAAATGTGTGTGAATATTCTATAAAACCAGCAGTTGGAAAATGATGAAATTTATATTTGTATCCTTATGAGAATCTTCATAGGTCTACCTAAAAGGGAGGAGTATTTCCTGTACTACTTCAAATAGATATTGCCTTTGACACTGGGGACTTAACTGGTGGTTCAGTGGTAAAAAATCTATGTGCAATGTAGAAGACCCAGGCTCAATCCCTGTGCTGGGAAGATCCCCTGGAGAAGGGAATGGCAACCCACTCTAGTATTCTCATCTGGAGAATCCCCATGGACAGAGGAGCCTGGTAGCCTACAGTCCATGGGGTTGCAAAGAGTCAGACAAGACTGGGCATGCATGCACAAATGCATATGTTCAAGCCCTAATCTCCAATGTGACCATACTAAAAATACAGGCTTTTAGAAGGTGGTTGTTAAACGAGGTCCTAAGAGTAGAGCCTTGACTCAATAGAACTGGTGCCTTTATAAGAGAAATAGACACCAGAGTTCTTTCTCTGCCACATAAGAATACATTGAAAATGTAGTAGTCTGCAAGTCAGGATAAGAATTCTCATCAGAACTCAAACAAACTGGCTAGCTGATCTTGGACTTCCAGTCTCCAGAACTGTGAGAAAACAAATTTCCATTGTTTAAGCTACCTCATCTGTGGTATTTTGTTATGGAAACCCAAGCTGACTCATACAACCCCTTAAGCAACCTAATTAAAAACAACAATTATTAAATTTTTTGGCAAAGAAGTGAAAAGAAAAAAGGAATGTTCTATAAGTCTTTTGTGATTTTTATAAGAAAGTTATGAATGAAAGCATCTTTCAAAATTGAATTCTCCTTATTGATTTTTAATAAGCATTCTAAGAACATTTGGTGTTCTTGTTATGTAAACATAGCTTCAAAAGAAATACCCATGGGGCTTCCCTGGCGGTCCAGTGGTTAAGCCTTTGCCTTCCAATGCAGGGAGTGCAGGTTCAATCCCTGGTCAGGGAATTACCCACACATGCCTTGTGGCCAAAAATACAGAACATAAAACAGAAGCAATACTGTAACAAATTCAATAAAGAATTTTAAAATGGTCCACATCAAAAAAAAAAAAACAATCTTTAAAGAAAAGGAATATCCTTTCTTTTGCCAGTGGGATTGTTAGTCCAAAATTGCTATTATTCAGAATCCCAGCGCCACCATTGTTCAAGTCCCAACACAAATGCAACTGATTCTTTTACACTTTCCACATTCCATGCTCTGCACTATCACAGTACTTCATTTATAAAATGTTTTTGTCATTTATCATGCTCCACCTCAAAATTTCCATGACTTGTGCTCTTGCCTGTCTCCGCAACTAGAAGATACAGGTCCTGAAAGCAGGGTCCAGGAGATCCTCTTGGATTTCCCCCATGTTTACTAATAGGCTTCCCTGGTGGCTCAGGGGATAAAGATTCTGCCTACAATGCAGGAGACCTGGGATCCATCCTGGAGTTGGGAAGATCCCCTGGAGAATATTTACTATGATGCTTTGCCTCCAGTGAGTATATATTTGGCAAATGAAGCTGAAACTCCAATACTTTGGCCACCTGATGCGAAGAGCTGACTCATTTGAAAAGACCCTGATGCTGGGAAAGATTGAGGGCAAGAGGACAAAGGGATGACAGAGGATGAGATGGTTGGATGGCATCACCGACTCAATGGACATGGGTTTGGGTGGACTCCAGGAGGTGGTGATGGACAGGGAGGCCTGGCGTGCTGCGGTTCAAGGGGTGGCAAAGAGTCGGACATGACTGAGCGACTGAACTGGTGAAAGAACAAATAAATTACAGAATGAAAGGATGGATGAAAAGAAATGGATTAACAACTTGTTCATGAATAGCTAAATAAATGAAGTAACTTATCATTTTACCTCAGCTATTTTCCATGACATTTAGAAGAATTATCTTTTCACTATGATGCCACCCCTTATGCCACATTTACTAAAGGAAAGAATTAATAAAATGGAAAATGAGGTAACCCTTAGTTGCAGTGCCTCCTATTTGTTATACATAGTGCCCTTTTTAACCTCTTTAATTCTTACTACCTTGTGAGTTAAGTTTCACCACCCTCATTTTTCTAACAACCGAGGCTCTGTGAGATTAAGTAATGCATCCATATCCACACAGCTACTAACAAAAAAAAGGCTAAAATTTAAGAGCAACATGAAATCCAGGCTCAGTCTCATATATTAAAGTCTTCCTTTCTCAATGGCCTTCCCTTGACTTTCTGCTTCAGCTTTGAGAGAGACAGGTGAAGGTATTTTCCAAGGCCAGCTGGAGGGCCATCTTGCCACACCCAATCTGGAGGACAGGCTGGCATGTTCACTGCATTTCAGTGCTTTTCATTCCCTTCCACTATGCTGCTGCTGCTGCTGCTAAGTCGCTTCAGTCGTGTCCAACTCTTAGTGACCCCATGGACTGCAGCCTACCAGGCTCCTCCATCCATGGGATTTTCCAGGCAAGAGTACTGGAGTGGGGTGCCATTGCCTTCTCCGCTGCCACTATGAGACAACATCAATCTCAGGACTTCCGCTATAGAGATTCCTTGAACCTCCTTACCTGCAACCTCCACAGTACCAAATCTTTGATAACCAGTGAAGTTGTGGTATCTCAGCAGGCTCCGAGGGTGCAAAGCAAAGAAACAGATTCCTTCCAGTCTGATCGCCTACCTATTGTTACTCCCAAAAATATAAAATTTGGGGGGAGAACATAATGAGACTCAGGCAAATTTGAGTCACATTCCAGTCTTGTCTTTTATTAGCTGTGTGTATCTAAATAATCTTCCTCAGTTTCCACACTGAACAGTGTTCATGAACTCAAACCTATCTGAACATATGGCAAAGGCTGGGAAGACACACCCACCAAGGGTTAATTTGCATTAGGCATGGGAATGCCTCTTGGTCAATGTGGCAGAAGTTGCCTAAAATCTCACCAATCATGATTCTTCCTCCTTCAGTTCAGTTGCTCAGTTGTGTCTGACTCTTTGCAACCCCGTGGACTGCAGCAAGCCAGGCCTCCCTGTCCATCACCAACTCCCAGAGTTTACTCAAACTCATGTCCATTGAGTCAGTGATGCCATCCAACCATCTCATCTTCCGTTGTCCCCTTCTCCTCCCGCCTTCAATCTTTCCTAGCATCAGGGTCTTTTCTAATGAGTCAGCTCTTCCTCCTGGGCACTCATAAAAAATACATTTCCCTTCATCCTTTGCATTCAGACTAGTGCTACGTCATGGAAGTCACGTTCACCACTCCCATTTCATATGCATGGAACTGAGTCGTATGATCTTCCTCACCCTTTGTTGGTCAGCTGGCTTAAAACAGACAATGCAGCAGTGAAGTCTGAAGAGGCCCTAGAAGGTGATGGATGGAGGAAATGGGATTCCACGGTCAGGGAATGGGAAGCTGCCTGCCACACAGACTGTGATATGAGCCAGAAGAAAAACCTGGACTAGGTGAAGTCCCCAAGCTTCTAAAGGTTATTATTTACAGCACCTGGCACTAATTAATTTATGAATACAGTTCCTTGGAAGTCAGAGAACCCAAGTTGAGGGCAAAAGTAATGGATCATTAAAAAAGGAGAGGGATGACAGCGTGACTCTGATGGGCATTGATCAGAGCATTTTCTAGACTGCTTCCCACCCTCCCCTCTCGTCGCTCCCCCCACACCAGTGGCTACCGAAGCCATGACTATCAGAGGGAGCCAAGCAGGAAGGCCTTTCTCATTAGAGTCTCCACAGGACATTGACAATACAAAGAAATGCTGCTCTGCGGTCTCCATACAGAAGGGAAGGTGGGGTGTATTTCTGCTCTTGGATAAGAAAACGGCTGGAGAGCAGAACAGAAGAGCAGGAACCGGTCAGAAGTGGAGAATGCCACACTAGTTACTGGGATACAAGAGCTCAGACAGAAGTGAGGGGAGACCGGGGCAAACTGAAACCTCAAGGGAAGTTCAGTGCCCTCAGACACCCCTAGACTCACGGAAGGCAAAATTAAGCTAAAAGAGTTCAGGTTTGGGTACCCAGGTTCTTCCCTTCCCTTATTTCCCTTTCATGTTCAGTTTCCCTCATTAAAAGCATCCCAACTTTCCACCAAATGCCTCTGAGTAGCACCACGATTTTACACTTCCCTGTGAAGGAGAATATTGGAATTACACACCGAGTGAGGGACACGCTGAGAGCTGCTGTCCATCCTCTGGTGAACTGCAGGATAATCCTGTTAACCTTCCTATCAGGAGGTCATTACGCAATTTCGAAAGCTGTTTTTTCTTCCATCAGAACTGCATACAAAATCTGATCTAGGATTTTTAACATAAGCTGTTCTGATGCACAGGCTTGAATACAGCCCGTCACATGTTTTAGACGGTCTTTTCTTGTTCTTCCCTTGGCTTTAAGTGCCTGTGTAACCTCTCTCTCAGTTTAGGCATTATCCTATGTTTTTTTTTTTTTTTCCCTTTCTCCTTGATTTCAACATCTAACACACTTTCTTCCAATAGCATAGCCCCCTTCCCTAGCTCCTTTTTAATGCCTTGTTAATCTCTTGTGCCAATCCATGTTTCATTCATTTCAATGCAACACCTTCCTATGTATCAGTCTTTTTAAATATGTTGTACTTGGTATTTTGTTCTTATTTCTGCTTAGCTATTTTCATGAAACTACCCATTTCCGTTAAATCTAATTTATTTCTGCATTTCATCAGAATCTCTCTTTTTATCTCCAAAGACATTTTACCATCCAGTTTTATTCCTTCCTTCCTTTTCCTTTTTTTTAAAACAAAATTAAAGTATGCTAACAGCCACGTGATGTCAGAACTTGTGCCTGCATATGTTTTCGAGAACAAACAAGTTTTCCTTTTTTATCTTCTTGATCATGTAGTCCTTTCATTCAGCTTGAAAATTTGATTTCCTTTTGGATCCCTAGAACCACTAATTTTCTACCTCCAGAACCAAGAGAATTGACATTTTTAGCCACATTTGAGAAACTGGTAAAGTTGAAATGTGCTTCTGGTGGCTTCAATAACACAAAATGGATCCTTGGTCTCTGGGGAAGACTGCATAATAAGACCCTATCATTGAATTAGTGATTCAAACCTCAACAAAATCAGTTTTCAGGAGCATCAGGTTAGGGTCTTGATGTTTTTAAGAAATGTCTTTGCAAAATAGGGGCTTGATTATCAGTGGATGAAGGATACCGATTTAATCCCAGGGGTGACTGAACCCGGTATCTGGGGTTCTTCCAAACACTCAAAGCCATTTCCAAATGTTTTTGATGCAGCACAACCCAAAAAGGATTTTGGCAAGTGTGTTTTCCCTTCATTTTAAAACCCATGCGTATTTCAAGGGAAATGCAATCCATATGTCTTTGATTCATTTACACTTAAATCATCTAAATGCCATTGTGTAAGAGCTATTTGATGTACAAGAAGCCTGCGAGCCTGTTTTATAAGCCTTTTTAAGCCTTATTTCTTTGAATCAGAAAGTCATGTTTTGCCGGCCCTAAACAGAACTTGAACTGGGAAAGGCTCAAGTTCACTTCTAAACTGAAAACCCGCAAAGTTTTGCGTGGCTTCTGTACTTAGCAATATGTTTCCCCTTGCCTAAAGCTCACAAACACCCAGCATTTCTCTTCTCTGTCTCACATGTAGTGAGAACAGGGTAAATCAATTTTTGAATCACATTTTACTTGTAAAATTCACATTTTGAACCTCAGTTATCTCCCAGGCACTGCCAGAAGTTAAAATAGCAACACTTGAAAATTAGGCTTTTGCTCTAAAAGGGCAAAACAGTCTATAAAGTACATAAATTACTGCTTCTGTACATTTATTTGTTTGACAGGTTTAAGATATAAGTGTGGCTTACATATGGATTTTCAGGATGCCAGATTGGATGCTCCACGAGCTACAGTCACAAATGTAACCTCTTTTTTTAACTTATGTTTGGGAGAATAGAATTGGAACAATCTCGCTGTTCTGCACAAATCTAATTGCTGTGTCAAAACAGCAATGGAATATGATGAACATTTGCATTTTTCTCATTTACTGGCCTTTTCTATGGCTTTAATCATACTTGTGCTAGTGGTCAAAAAGAAAGGATAGTGGACTGTTTGCTCTCTTGCTCCCTGACACTTTAAACATTTCTAATGAATTACAAATGAATACTTTGGGGGCTAAAATATGAACCTCTGATCAAGGGTTTAGAGATACCCAAGTGATAAGCACTGATTGTTATGGACATGGAAGCATGTCTTGAGACTGGATATATCTTTCTCAAGCAAAAGCACTAATTATCTTCAAATGTGTGATTTCTTTGTTTTTATTTAGACATATCTTGGAGGTTGCATTTAGTGAGAAGGAAGAAATAATGATTTTGTGAGTGTCTGAACAGAAGCAATATTTTAAATTTGCATTCAAAGCTTAGGGAGGTGGAGATGAAGCTAAAAAAGAAAGAAAGAAATCCAGGTGAACCTAATTATTCCTTACACGCTCTCTCTAGTTCACATATATGATAGACTATCATGTTTGTGTAATCAAAAGGATTATGAAATTTAAGTTTGGAAAAAAGAATCTGGGTACTACATCTAGCAAACAGTTAATTATGCTGAGATAATTAGATAGCATAAAGTGTTGGATTTAGTTCTTTTTCATAGTTAGTTTACATTAACTACCAAGTCTTCATGATTCTCTGCAGGCAGAAATTATTAGTATTTTTAGGAAGAATGGTGCATGACTGACAAAGAGTTCAACTTTCAAAAAGGGTGTTAGAAGGCTTTATGTTGACCTATCCACATATTTTCTTTAAAAAATAGATACCTTTTTCTATTAAAATTTGATATAACAGTGTTTTGAAGTCTAAATTAAATTCAAGAAATACATTACTTTAGGAAATTTCAGCAATCGTAACACGAATACCTATCAATTTAAAATACAAAGCAAAGAACTTGAGTTTATAGGATTTTCCTACTATTTCACCAAATTGAAGCAGAGGGTCATGATTAGGATTGTGCAATAGGTTAATAGCTCTGATATTGATTAAAACGACCATAGTATTATACTATAGAATTCCATGCCAGGATTCATAAGATTTAACTTGAGTTCAGTTGGACACTTAAAAACTTAAAGAAACAAAGTTCAGTAGTATTTCCTGGCCCTGACCCACTGTTCTCCATACTCATCCATTCCTGCTCTAGTTCTTCCTATTTTAAATGGACTGGAAAATATCTTTATAATGTTCCCTTGACACACTATTCACCTACCACAAACACGCATTTACATAAACACAATAGACACACATATACACATGCAAACACACACACACACACACACACACACACACTTCAATCTGTATTCCCAAGTGTGATTTTATAGACTTCATTTCTAAGTGAAATTTTGAGTTCCAAATATACCCAACCGTACATGTTGAAAGTTTGGGGGGAAATCCTTTCAAAAAGAACTGTAAGAATTTAAGAAACATTCTGTAGAAAGGATCAAATTGGTTCTTATTTTATCTAAATCCACTTACTCACCCCTCACTTAAGCAGCCAAGCAATCTGCTATATAATGAGTAAGCTTCAGTGATATAAAGTGGGGCAGATATTCCTGGGCAGTGTTTTGAGATTCAGAGAATAATCATTATAAAACCTTAAAGTCAAACTTTAATGATCATTCTTCCTTTAAATGTTTGGTTATGAAAAAATCCAAAACTTTAACTTACTAATATTTATTCCAAAAGACTTTGAATGTTAAAAATGGGTATTCAATACTATGGTAGACAGAAGAATACCCCCTCAAAGATGTCCACATACTAGTCCCTGGGACCTATAAACGTGCTAATATACATGGCAAGAGGGATTCTGCAGATGTTATTAATCACCTTGAGAAGGAGAAAGTATTCAGATTATGTAGGTGAGCCCAATATAAACAGAAGGTTTTTACAGGAGGGAGCAAGAGGGTCAAAGCCAGCCAAGAATGAAAACAGGAGTTGGAATGATATATTTTGAAGAGACCATGAAGCAAAGATGCAGATGGTTTCAAGAAGCTGGAAAAGGCAAAGAAGTCAATTTGTCCCTAGAGCTTCCAGAAGAAACACAGCTCTGCCAACACCTTCATGTTAGCCTTAAGACCCATATTCAATTTCTGACTTCCAGAACTGTAAGAGAATAACTCAGTTTTTAAGCCACTAAGTTTGTGGTAATTTGTTATAGCAGCAATAGGAAACTAATACAAATATCAAATTCTATTTTGAATTCATTTTTATAATCACTGACTTAGCACTCAAAATTCACTTAGTAATTAAAAACTTTCCTATGTACCTTCATCAGTCCTTCCAATGAGCTGAAACTCCAATACTTTGCCACCTCATGCAAAGAGTTGACTCATTGGAAAAGACCCTGATGCTGGGAGGGATTGGGGGCAGGAGGAGCAGGGGACGACAGAGGATGAGATGGCTGGATGGCATCACCAACTTGATGGACTTGAGTTTGGGTAAACTCCGGGAGTCGGTGATGGACAGGGAGGCCTGGCATGCTGTGATTCATGGGGTCGCAAGGAGTTGGACATGACTGAGCAGCTGAACTGAACTGATGTACCTTCATTTAAATAAATAAAATAAACATGCTTCATTTCGCAAAAGGCTACCTCACTGGATTCCCAAAACGATAGTTTTCCCTGATGTACATAAAAATCTACACAAATTGATTATTCATAAAATATGATATATTGCAATATATATATTCTCATGAATGATTTTAGGAGCATGTCAACTAGATTGAAGAATGCAGAGTTCATTATAGTCTTTCCTCTACAATTACCTTTTTATTTCTCTAAAGAGTAGAAGCCACCCCTATTTATCAATTAGTGTTACATTTTCCTTGATTAATTTAGTACTCCTATTTTATAACACCTAATACCAGAAAGGGGCTTCCCTGGTGGCTCAGACAGTAACGATTCTACCTGCAATGCAGGAGACCTGGGTTTGATCCCTGGATTGGGAAGGTCTCCTGGAGAAGGGCATGGCAACCCACTCCAGTATTCTTGCCTGGAGAATTTCATGGACTGAGAAGCCTGGTGGGTTACAGTCCATGGGGTCACACAGAGTTGGACATGACTGAATGACTAACACTTTCACTTTCAGTACCAGAATGAAGCCCCTGTAGATTTCTATCCGTCTCTTGCCTCTAATGGTCTAACATCAGAGTAACTGGGCTTAAGGTTAGTCAGTTACATTCATTTCACCCACCCCTGTAATTGACTACAGTCACTCTGTCCTCTGCTTCAGGAAGTTCAAGGATATGCAGTTTGATCAAGAAAGAGGCAGGGCCATGAGACAGAGTAACACACAATCTTTAATGGATCATGCTTGAGCAGAGCTGTATGGGCAAGGAGGGTGTCCCATCAAGAGACCTTCCAGAGTCAGTGACATAATTCTCCCATCCAGAGGAGAACAGGACAAGGGACCTCCCAGTGGAGAAGGGGGCTTGCATATCAAGGTGATTTCACTCAGCAGCAAAGTGAAGAGTCTCTGGGTCAGAGAGCTCCAAAAAGCAGGAGTGCTGCAGCTGCAGGGTTTGTCTTATCTATGCTTAGCAGACTTCAGGTGTAGATTCACAGGCTCTGTAAGTAAGCAGGTTCTAAATGGCTAAACATATGCTTATTATGTCCATTTGGGCTACATTTTCAGGAACTGGATGTGTAAGAACATGAGTTTGGTGCCAGCAGGCTTTGGGCTAATGGTTCTAACCTGCTATAAAGAACTAAACAATGTGAGAGCCACAGGCACCATCTTTGGCTGTTCGTACGACATCTGCTCTGTTCCTCCTTCCATTTTCTGAGTTACTTTCTTTTCTGAACTTTATCTCAGGACATAAACACTACACTTTCAACCTCTTTACAGAACACACCACGTTCCCTCCACCTCCTTACTCCAGTTCAAATCTGGCTTTTCTCCAAAGGCTCTGCTTTTCTTGCAGCACTCATTCTCTCACACCTCAGTATCATGAGCTGTCCCCATCTCCCTCTTCATCCATTCCCGTCCTCCTTTTGACCCTTCTGTACAAGAAAGTTCAGCTTTCTCCTAAAAGACCTTTTAGGCTTATCCTCTGGCCCCCCAAAACAAATCCTCCTACACTAAAGATCAGTTTACCTGTTCACAAAAGACATACCCTCCTTGTACATGTCATCTGTTGGCCTCCAGACTACAGTAGCATCATTACTCACTGTTGTCTCATTACAGCACCCTTACCCAACTCACCCAGGCTGTCTCCTGGATCACAGCTGCTTTCTGCCTAAGTGGTTGCTATCATTCTGAACAATTTCAATGCCCATACAGAACTCTCTAACACCCTTTCCCAGTTATAAGCAATCCCTTCAGTGCCAGAGGGCTTGATCTTTCTCTCTTCTCCTTTAGTTTCTTTTCAAGTCTCTTCCTGCACCTTCTAAGAAACTGAAACTTCTCTGTGCTTTAGAATCAAAAAGTCTGCTTCCTGCTCTCTGATTATCCCTTGCCTTTCTGACTCATTTCCAGAACCCCTTTCTTAACACCTACCCTTCCACATTGTAGAATCCTGAGAACCCCTCATGATTCTATGATATTCCTTAGTTGACTCATTTCTTCGCCTTCACAGATTCACAAACACCCTCAACTCCTTTGCAACTACATCTTTTCATCATATCTTTTAACCCTCAATAATTCCTACAAATTGTCCGTTCTTGTATTCTGAGGAGTTTGATTAAGAAATAATAATACAATTCCATAGTGGGGCTGCTAAATGTCTATACCCTTCAACTTCAGCTTACCTCTCTCCACTGCTCATAAAAGGTTTTACTTGCCCTCTCTTAGCTCCCACTCCCATTTTCCTCAGTAGTAATTCAAAACATGTGTCACTCCACTCAAAACCCCTAACCAACTCCTGATTTTATTCTTGACAGTAAATGCCACTCCTTTCTTTAGACAGAAAACTGGGGTTCCCAGTTTAACCAACTCAGCTTTGAAACTTGCCTTCCCTCTTATCCTATCTCCATTTGTGGTCTTCAGCCATTCATTCATCCCAGTCATTTAGAAAACTAAATGACATTCTCAATTTCTTCTTCTCCCTTGCCTACTTCAAGCAGGCTATCAGTATATATTTTCTATTTTCCTACTAAATGTCTTCTTTTTTTAACTTAAGTGTTTATTTTCTTCTTAATTTCTTTCATGTTACTTTCAAAGTAACCCTATTTGACTTTCAAATCTAATTACCCCTTTCTTCAGCTTTAGAAATGTCTTCTAATAGTTCTCCTGCTTTCAGTATAGTTTGCCTCAAGTTCATCCTCCATACTTAAGCAAAAGCGATATTTACAAAAAATAAACCTGACCCTTTCACTTCGCTTCCTGAAATACCTCAGAGGTTACCCATGGTATAGCACCCAGAAATTAGTTGCTGCACTTCAGCAAACTTTTTGTTCACATAATGTTTGTTTAAACTTAATCTTGAGTAATACTAACATACTCATAGATGTCTATGCTCAACAGATCACATCTGGATGAGCATGAGTTCCTTCATTCTTGTTCTTCGTTGTAAGCTCCCATTCATTCTTCAGACTATTTTCAATCGTCTTCTCTGTAAATCTGTCTCCAGTCTCTGAGTTTTTTATTCAAAAATAATGAATCATGCTCTCCACCGTACTAATAAAGTGCTAAAACTTAATTTGAGAAATCAAGAAAAGCTTTCCAAAGGATAAAATATCAAAGCAAGTATTTAAAACATGGGTGGACATTAGCCAGAGATATAGTTGAGGAAATAGTGACTTTCAGGTCAGATACTGAAGGGATGTGTGTGCGTTGGGTTGGGTGTGTAATTCTTCCTTCTAATGACTCTACAGTCCCACCAAGACAGGGATCTGTGCCTAACCCGACATTATATTTTATCGTAGTACCAGATATAGAACAAGTGCCCAGTAAGTTTTGGTATAGGAATGAGGAATGAAGTAAGAAGGGAGGCAGGGTGGCAGGACAGAGGACAGGATTTTAGTACTTTAACTTTCCTCTTGTCAGTTTTCTTTTATATATAGACACCATTAAACTATTTCACTCATAAAAGATCTCTAGGCTATCCATCTCACTGCTACCAAAGGGCAATGGTCAAACACACCATTTATCAAAAAAAGAAGAGTGAAAAGTTATAATAGCACTGCCAGCAATTTCAGAGTGAGAAGAGTGAGAATAAGGCAGATTCATAATTAATTTACTCTATATTTATACCATAGTAGCTAGGAGCTGCTAACTATATGTATATATACATAAGATATATAAATATACATGTATTATATATATCTCCAACTTACAGATAATATAAGGAACAAAATATCTCCCCTATAAATTGATAATAAAAGAAGCCAGCCCCCACCCTCCAAAAATGCATCTCCAAGTGATTAGAATACACTTCTATAGGATTTATGTGTTAATAGAAAACAAACAAACAAACATGTGTTCATGGGGAATAATATATGTACTCTGACCTCTAGGATCTAACTGTGTAACAACAGGGAATAATGATTATTTCAAAATAAAGAGCTATGGGGCATTTGAGCAGAGCAAGAATACATCAGTCTGAAAAGATTAGGAAACATTCCATTGAAGAGATGATAGCTGCACTGGGGATTAAGGATAAGCAGCATCTGAACATGGGAAGAAGAGAACAAAACATTTTAAATTTCACGAGCAATGATCCACAGGGGGGAAATGACGGAGAAGGCCTTTGAGGACTGTGATGATCATTCCTGCTGCTCACCAATATCTGGTTTTCCTCTCCTTGTGTGACATGGTGGGTCTGCTTTTCTCAGCTTCTCCTATGGTTAGGGCCAAATGAACAATTCTGGCCAGTGGGTTTTGAACTGAGGTGACATTGGTCACATGGGTACCATAACATTTAACTGGTAAGGTGACATCCTCCCCTAAAACTCTTTCCACTCTTTCCTGTGATGGGGAAACCGGTAACATTGAAGATGATGGCTATTCCCTTAGGCTGGTCTCTGAGTGACTGCAATGAAAAGAGAAAATCCTCGCTGCCTGCGAATGACTACACAAGATATGTGAGAAATGAATCTTTGTTATCTTAAGACACTGAGCTTTTTGGAGTAGTTTATTGCCATACTTTAACTTAGACCATCCAGGCGGGTATAAGAACAATGAGATGTTCCATTTGATAGGCATATGAGGCATATTAAATGAAGAAGTGATAAATAAATAAAGGGTAAACAAGTCAATTTTCAGAGAAGCATGAATTCCAACTTGAAGATTTTGGACTTAATTTTATAGGCAATATAGAGCTGTTAAAAGCTTTCAAATGGGGAAATATTATGAAGAGAATTGCACTTCAGGAAAATTAATCAAGCAGGATAGAGGATGCCTGGGAAGTGGAAAGACACTTAGAAGCAGGGAAACAAGACATGCTATTGTGAAAAGCCTAGAAGTCATGGGGTTTAAACTAGGGCAGTGGCAGTGGGAACCAATTTGGCAGAATGAATGGAACAGTAATTTGCAGGTCCTGGCAACTGATGAAGCCCAAGGGACTTATAAGTCATTCCAAGATTTTGAGCCTGGATGACTGTTAAGATGGTGCCACTGCCACTTAAATAGTAAGCAGAGAAAAAGGAACAAATTTGAGAGGAAAAAGTACAAATTTAGGTCAAGCATGACACCCAGCTGGCAATGACCAGTAGAAAACTGGAAACAAACTGAATATAGATTTGAGAGCCATTTGGGAAGTGAAGCCACGATACAAATGAGATTGTTCAGGGAGAGAGACAGAGGAAAATTAAGGACAGAACTTTGTGGAACACTACATTTAGACAACAATAAGGAGAAGAAACAGAGATATCAAAAGAGGTATATTTTCACAAAGCCAAGAGATGAGGAAATTTCAAGGAAAATGGGGCAGGCAATTAATAGCACCAAAAGTAAGGATGCTTAAAATGAAGATGCTTTCTTTCTTTTCTACTAGACTTGGTGACTTTTAAGGGAGCAGTTTCAGGCAATAACTACAGTTAGCAGGTGATAACCAGAGGAGGTAGCCAATATTCAAAAGACTGAAGTAAACAGTGGAAAACAAATTGAGATGTGGTTTCTTCAAACAGCAGAAAAGTATTTAGCAGTTAAAATTAATGAACTAAATTATTACATAAGAAAACATATCTCATAAAATATTGAGTAAAAAAGCAAACTGCAAAATTACGCGTACTGTATAATGATTAAACTTACCAATAACAAAGGCAGTTAATGTTTATGAATGTATATATATGTTATTTATATAACATAAACTCATGAAATTATGGATAGCAATTACATGTGGGGAAGGAGGGCGAAGGGTTGCAAAAGATGTAGCAGTATCAGTGTATCGTTTCTTAAAAAAAAAAAAAATCAGAAGTAAACCAAAGAAAGAGATGAAGAAAGAAAACATACTCTCTTCTTTAAATACATTAAATGTCAAAAGGAAAGAAAAAAATATATATTTCAGATTGAAAGAAAAGAAAACATAATGGAAATGTATATATTTATCTTTTCAAGATTCCAGGAGATGAGAGAATATTTGTATGATGGAATGATGTATTTCTGGATGTATTTCTTTACTGACAGTGAAAAAATATGAAGAAGCAAGATATCAGAATCCAGAAAAGGAATGAATGAAAGATGTTATGTGTAAGGGTTAGGCTTAGAGAGAAGTGAAATGCTTTATAGTACAACCTCATTTACCTTGTTTCTTCCATCATACATATTTTATACTCCAGCCAATTTGGGCTTCTCATTGCACCTTGAAGCCTACTTTTCTCACCTCTTTGCCTTCTCATTCCCATCTTTCAATATTCTTATCTAAGGTCAACTAAGGCAACTATTCAACAAGATAATCCTAATTATCTTGTCATATTCTGCACTTTTATAACACTTTTTATTTTTTTTCTTCTGGCTCTTGTCATACTTGATTGTTCTTATTTATTTTTTTCTAACTCTGTCCATGTCTTATCTCCCTAAATTTGTCAGTGTTCTTATGTACAAGCATCAAAAAGCACTTTACCTAACTTGACTGGAAAACGAGTTTATTGAAGAATATCAGATGACTCATAGGATCAACAGGAAATCTGAGAACCCATCTCAAAAAGGGGCCAAGGACTAGGGAAGCCAGCCAAATGCAATCATGTCCAAGGTTGAAAGATGAAAGCGATCTGGGTCCAAGTCAGCAAGTGGCACCACTGACCCTGCATCCTCAAACCCTGCTGCATCTTCTTGAGTAGTTTTTCAACTCTTCGATGTTTATATCACTTTCTCAGTATTCTAGTCTCAGGACAAGAGCACTGACTATATGCTTGAGTTCCAGAAACTTCAAAAGGGAAAAGAGCTTCTTCATCTCTACTAATTGGAGGCAAAATGCAGATTCCTATCAGGATTCATATAGTGAGGGTTTTTTCCCCCAATATAAAATATTAATCGATTAATTAATTGGCTGTTTAGAATTTAGGCAGCAAGAAATACAAGAATACACCAAAGCCTCATATTTGATTGGGTCATTTTCATTTTTGGATTTCCTATTATATTGTAAGTGCTCAATATAAATTTGCAGAGTAAATGAAACAACTATGGTAGCAGGCATATAGTTAATTTACAGCAAATTTCAAAGAAAAAAACTTTTTTACACTGATAAACTGTTTATGATATGGTGTCACAAAGAGGTTTCTGACTTTGGAATTACATAAATGTATTCTGTGACCTTAAAGAAATGATGACCTCCTTAGCTTCAGTTTCTTCAGTGAAGAAGGGAAGATAATAATTCCCACTTTGAAGAGTTTTTGCAAGGACCAGAAATAACCTGTTACTTAATACAGTGTCTGGCACACAGACAGTACACAATAAAACTGTAGCTACTACTTTCCCTTTCCCCTTTAGAGACAAAGAAGACAAAGCAAATGATATTATCTTTCCTGTATGCTAGACCATGAGCCAGAGGAAAAGGGAGCCAGACTTTCCAGATTCAAATCATAGCTATGCCATATATCAATAAACTAGCTGAGTGATCTTCAACAACTTACTTAACTCTGCCGTACCTCCATTCATTCACCTGTAAAACAGAGATGATGAAGCTGATGATAACTATGATAGGATAATGTTGACAACGATGATGGTGGTGATTATAATTATGTTAACAAAACCCCTCTCAGGGTTATGTGAACATTTACTGGATAAGCAAACTACTTTTTAAACAGCGTTGGCACATATTGATGAATTTATATGTGTATGCTAGCTATTGTTATTAGTATCAGGATTTATTTTAATTGTAGAGTTTTTCCTCCCTTCTCATGACAGGCCACAAATTTGCCGCTTTGCTGCCCTTACACGAGTGAAGTATGACTCTGTGATCATGCGATAGCTCAAATTAATTATACTTACTCAGATAAGGAAGTACTCCAAAGCTTGTCCACATTAGCACAGTGATCAAACCGCAAAGAATATTTATATTACCTTGTTCGTTCAACAATGAACTGAACTATTAAGGACTTACTATAGTGCCACACACTGTTCAAGATCTTTGGGACATAGCAATGAACCAAAGCAGCAGCGTCTTTGTTCTCATGGAGCTTCTACTTCTCATGCTCTGTAAAATCAACAAATGATAAGCTAAATTTTGACAAACATTTCAGACTGTTCTCCTAAAAAACATATGTCTTAGATATAAAATAAATAAAATAAAAATCCCCATAGTTTTGGAAGTGACTACATTTCCTTAAGCTATAACCTTTAATATCTATTCAATTGTAAGATACAATGATCCCACTAAGCACAAAAAAGATCTTCATGACCCAGATAACCCCAATGGTGTGGTCACTCACCTAGAGCCAGACTTTGCACAGACCTTGCACCTGTAATGCAAAGTCTAGTGGGCCTTAGGAAGCATCACTATGAACAAAGCTAGTGGAGGTGATGGAATTCCAGTTGAGCTATTTCAAATCCTAAAAGATAATGCTGTTAAAGTGCTGCATTTAGTACCCCAGCAAATTTGGAAAACTCAGCAGTGCCCACAGGACAGGAAAAGGTCAGTTTTTATTCCAATCCCAAAGAAAAGCAATGCCAAAGAATGTTCAAACTACCACACAATTGCACTCATCTCACATGCTACCAAAATAATGTTCAAAATTCTCCAAGTCAGGCTTCAAAAGTATGTGAACCATGAAATTCCAGATGTCCAAGCTGGATTTAGAAAAGGCAGAAGAACATGAGATCAAATTGTCAACATCCGTTGGATCACTGAAAAAGCAAAAGAGTTCCAGAAAAACATCTACTTCTGCTTTATTGATTATGCCAAAGCCTTCGGCTATGTGGATCACAACAAACTGTAGAAAATTCTGAAAGAGATGGGAATACCAGACCACCTGACCTACCTCCTGAGAAATCTGTATGCAGGTCAAGAACAGCAATTAAGACCAGACATGGAACAGCAGACTGGTCCCAAATTGGGAAAAGAGTACATCAAGGCTGTATATTGTCACTCTGCTTATTTAACTTATTTGCAGAGTATATCATGCGAAATGCTGGGCTAGATGAAGCACAAGCTGGGATCAAGGTTGCCAGGAGAAATATCCATAACCTCAGATATTCAGATGATACTACCCATATGGCAGAAACTTAAGAGGAAATAAAGAGCCTCTTGATGAGAGTGAAAGAGGGGAGAAAAAAAGCTGGAGAGAGAAAAAGCTGGCTTAAAACCCAACATTCAAAAAACGAAGATCATGGCATCTGGTCCCATTCAGTTCAGTTCAGTCGCTCAGTCATGTCCAACTCTTTGCAACCCCATGAATCGCAGCACGCCAGGCCTCCCTGTCCATCACCAACTCCCGGAGTTCACCCAAACTCATGCGCATAGAGTCGGTGATGCCATGCAGCCATCTCATCCTCTGTCATCCCCTTCTCCTCCTGCCCTCAATCTTTCCCAGAATCAGGGTATTTTCCAATGAGTCAACTCTTCGCATGAGGTGGCCAAAGTACTGGAGTTTCAGCATCAGTCCTTCCAATGAACACCCAGGACTGGTCTCCTTTAGGATGGACTGGTTGGATCTCCTTGCAGTCCAAGGGACTTGACTTCATGGCAAATAGATGGGGAAACGATGGAAACAGTGACACACTATATTTTCTTGGGCTCCAAAATCACTGCAGATGGTGACTGCAGCCAAGAAATTAAAAGACGCTACTCCTTGGAAGAAAAACAATGACAAACCTAGATAGTATATTGAAAAGCAGAGACATTTCTTTGCCAACAAAGGCCCATCTAGTCAAAGCTATGGTTTTCCAGTAGTCATGTATGGATGTGAGAGTTGTACCTTAAAGAAAGCTGAGTGCCAAAGAATTGCTGCTTTTGAACTGTGGTGTTGGAGAAGACTCTTGAGAGTCCCTTGGACTGCAAGGAGATCCAACCAGTCCATCCTAAAGGAAATCAGTCCTGAATATTCATTGGAAGGACTGATGCTGAAGCTGAAACTCCAGTACTTTGGCCACCTGATGTGAAGAACTGACTCATCTGAAAAGACCCTGGTGTTGGGAAAGATTGAAGGTGGGAGACGAAAGGGATGACAGAGGATGAGACGGTTGGATGGCATCAATGGACATGAGTCTGAGAAAACTCTGGAGTTGGTTATGGGCATGGAAGCCTGCTGTGCTGCAGTCCATGGGTCTCTAAGAGTTGGACATGACTGAGTGATTGAACTGAACTGAAGCACCCAACAGAGAGTAGTGATATGGCCCCTCAGTGTTTATCAACCAAGATGTTTTTAGTATTTTTTTTTTTTTTTGGTTACATGGTACTCTGTTAACTGTTTTACGTATATTTGTCTAATTCTCATAATAAGCCTTCAAGCTAAGTTCTCTATTGAGCCCCATTTTAAGTATGAGTGAGCAGAGTTAAATGTCATCTTGGGACTAAGTGGCAGAGCCCGATGATGAACGGAGGTTCCCACCTTACAACTTACAACACCCTTGACAGGATTTAAAGAATGGCCACAAAGCTCCATGGGCTACCTCATCCATGATATTCCCCACTCCCACATACAAATTTCATGGTTATCCTGGATTTAAGTTATTAATATGACTTCTGGTGCTCTATGACTCTTGGTGAGATAAAGCATTCTCTTGGCCAATACATAATCCTCAACAGAATTTATGAGAGACCTACAGACTGGTACTTTATTAAGTTCATGTTCTTGATATACAGCAGAGCTGTTAGCCTCCTATCCCAAAGCCCAAGCTACCATGGCATATATACAGCCCCTCTAGGGTAATCATTCTAAAAGACAAATGCCCTAAAGCGATATTGGCCTTCCCTAAAAGACCATCTGGACCAACTTTACCATGGCTTACATTCCTATCTATTAATACCTCAGTCCTCAGCAAAAACTCAAACTCTCCTGGGTCATTCATCAACAGCCAAGCTCTATTTTCTATTTATCTTTGAATCTAACCCAATCCTCATTCCACCCATCTCCACACTCCTTTAATATGCCCTCTGAAAGTCATGGCCTGCCATCAGCCATGAACACCTCTGTGTACATTCTGAACACAACTTTCTAAACATTCCATTTATCACCTCTCTTTAACCAAAAACCGGCTTTCCCATAAGGGTTCTACTTCCCCTGATTCTCTTGCAAGTGGTGGATGTCTCATTCCCACATGCCACAAAACAGCGAGTCTGAAAGTGAAGATATTTCTTTTGCTACATACAGAAAGCTTCTACTCTTTCCCTTAAAACCCTAACTGTTTCAGCTCGGGTCATCAAACATCTATCATCATCGTCTTAAAGCTGCCTACCAAAGTTTTGTCTATTCCTCCTATTTCATAGTTATCACACTTTGTGATCAGAATAGATTTAAGAGAAAAATGGAAGAGATTAATTGAAAACAATGAATATGGACAACAGTTTGAAGGAATTCAGCTCAAAGAGAGAGTAGGGAAATGAGGAGGTGCCTAGAAAGGGCTATGAAGTTAAGAGATTGCTCTTGTTGTTAACACTGTTTTATTTTTATTTTCATGATGGAAAAAATACTGGCATATGTATAGCTGGTAAGAGTTTTCTGTTGTAAAGGGAGGCAGAAGATGGAGGAGAAACTTGCTAGAGCCATATCCTTGAGTAGATGAAAGAGAAGGAACATAATGATGTGCTAGACACAAGTGATACAACCGTCGTGAGAAGCTGGCTCACTGTCCTCCACTATTCTCAGCACCAATCTTTTATTTTAACAACCATATAGATGACCCATTTGAAACCCTGGCCCTCCTGTCCTTTAGGAAATTATCTTTTTTTCTATCTCAGCCACCATTCCTCATAGTCCTATCCTACAAATTGTGTATTATAATTACTTCTTTGCCTACAAAGCTCTTCTTCCCTTTATTGTACTCTCTTAGCAAAACTCCAAACCTGGTTAAATCCATTACACAAAGGGATTTAAAAAAAAATTACAAACATAAAGCCACAGTGAATGGTTTCACATAAATATATGACCACAAATATCAAGTAGACCCTCTGAAAGCTGGGCATTCTGATCATATATTTCCCTAGTTAATTCATTTCCCATTCTCTCAGACTATTTCATGCCTTTTCTCTTAACTTTCAATACCTCTTCCATCCACTCACTCTTAGCTGATGATTCTCTAACATTAATGAGCTTTAATATTAATGAACTTTAATTTTAAGAAACTACCAACTTTCCTGCAAATATTTCAATATACATTTGACCTATCTCCTGATAAAATGAATGAAATGTCTCCGCTTCTGGCTAAGTCTAACTTCTCCACACTGTGCCTAGGTCTTATTCACATTTACCTCCATTCCCTCCTACACGATTTATCTCTCTCTGCTGAATCATTTGCACTTGCATAGTCATGTTGTAATCTCTCTCTGTACACACACACACACGTATATAATAGTGCTTATATATTATATACAAATATATGTATATTATATTAAATATTTATTAAATAAATTTAAGTATTCATTAAAGTCCAACTGATACCTCTTTTGTTAAGTTCATCAACAAGCTCTGTGCTGCCAAGTCAGTAATCAATGAACGATCTTTATCTTTCATCACTTCTTTATAGAACTCAAGGCAGATGATCACATTTCACTTCTTGGAACACTTTTTTTTTTTCGTTTTATTTTCTTGATATTACTGAATTACTGACAGTCTATTCTCTTTCTGGTTTGTACTCTATATGTTAGCATATCTCAAGACTTTAACCACCTCTTTTAGTTTATTTATAATATCTCCTTAATTTTCACATCTAACCTCATGACTCTCAAATTTATGTCTCCAGTTTCAACATATTTCTTGAAATCCATATTTTTTAATCAATTTTCTACTCAATATGGGCTTACTTGGTGGCTCAGTGGTAAAGAATCCACCTGCCAATGTAGGATATGTGTGTTCGATCCTGGGTCAGGAAGATCCCCTGCAGAAGGAAATGGCAACCCACTCCAGTATTCTTGCCTGGGAAATCCCATGGACAAAGGAGCCTGGCTGGCTACAGCCAATCAGGTCACAAAGAGTTGGACAACTTAGCGACTAAACAACAAACAGTTATTCAATACTGCCACTGGAAATCTTTTAGTTTAAGTGTAACATGACTAAACCCAGAACTCCTATTTCATCTCCCTAATTTGTTCTTACCATCATTCTCACTTCAGTAAATGACACTATCCACCATTACTCCAGTTGCATGAAACAAAAACCTGTATGTCATCCTTGAAAACTTCTTGTCTGGCTCCTCTTGTCCAATTCTTCCTTCAAAGCATACCATGAACCTAATCACACCTTGCCACTTCCACGGCTACCACTGGATTCCAAATCATCTTCATCTCCCTTTTAAACTACTGCATAGCTTCATAACTTAACTTATAGAATCCACTCTTTCCCCTATACAGTAGCCAGAGGAAACTTATAAAACCTCCATCATATTACATTTTATTACTAACCATCTAAACTATTCTCAGAGAAATCCAACATACTCAGAACCAAATTAAAACTCCCAATTCTCACCTTCATCATTCAGTTCTTGCTATTTTTCCAGTCTCTTTTCCTGTTATGTTCCTTCGTGTACATGACAATTTATCTACAGTGTCTTTCTTACAATTCCTTGACTATATCAGTGTTTACTCCTACCATAGTACCTTAATGCTTGCTGTTCTCTTTATCTGGAACAAGTCTTTGATCTTCTAATAAGTTGTTCCATCATTTTATTCATGTCTGTATTCAAAGATAATGAACTTAGAAAGGCTTTTCCTGACCAACTAGTCTTTGATATCTCCCCTTTCATTTGCAATTCCTTTAAACTACTTGATTTTTCCTTACTTAACAATTACTAGAAACTACATTAAATAATTCGTTAATTTGGGTTTTTTCCCTTGTCTCTGTCACTAGTATATTACACCTATTCAGGCAAAATAGCAGTGCCTAAAACAACTTCTAGCACTTGTAGGCATTCAATAATGATTATGTTAAATTAGTGAGTAGGTGAATGAATTAAATTTTTTAAAATGCCTTTTACCTGGACAATTCAGATTTAAGATTTTATTCCCCCATTATAGTTAAGCTGTATCTTCATTATTTTTCATTTTATTTGGCAAATGTAGACAGAATTTTAAAGTATTTTGTGTATGACTTGAATGATTTCTGATTAAAAACTTAAAGGCCATGAATAAATGGAAGATCAAAAGTAGCTATTATATAAGTTGAAACATCTAAGTAAATGTTTTCATCTGCTGGATCATAGAAAAAACAAAAGAATTCCAGAAAAACATCTACCTCTGCTTTATTGACTATGCAAAAGCTTTTGACTGTGTGGATCCCAACAACCTGTGGAAAATTCTTCAAGAGATGGGAACACCAGACCACCTGGCCTGCCTCCTGAGAAATCTATATGCAGGTCAAGAAGCAACAGTTAGAAACAGACATGGAACAATGGACTGGTTTCACATTGGAAAAGGAGCACATCAAGGTGTATATTGTCACCCTGCTTATTTAACTTATATGCAGAGTACATCATGCAAAATGCCAAGCTGGATAAAGCACAAGCTGGTATCAAGACTGCCAGGAGAAATAACAATAACCTCAGATACGCAGATGACACCACCCTTATGGCAGAAAGTGAAGAGGAACTAAAGAGCTTGATGAAAGTGAAAGAGGAGAGTGAAAAAGCTGGCTTAAAACTCAACATTCAAAAAACAAAGATCATGGCATCTGGTCCCATCACTTCATGGCAAATGGATGGAGAAACAATGGAAACAGTGACAGATTTTATTTTCTTGGGCTCAAAAACTACAGTGGACAGTGACTGCAGCCATGAAATTAAAAGATGCTTGCTCCTTGGAAGAAAAACAATGACAAACCTAGACAACATATTAAAAAGCAGAGATATTACTTTTCTGACAAAGGTCCATCTAGTCAAAGCTATGGTTTTTCCAGTAGTCATGTACGGATGTGAGAGTTGTACCTTAAAGAAAGCTGAGTGCCGAAACACTGATGCTTTTGAACTGTGGTGTTGGAGAAGACTCTTGAGAGTCCCTTGGACTACAAGGAGATCCAACCAGTCCATCCTAAAGGAAATCAGTCCTGAACATTCATTGAAAGGACTGATGCTGAAGCTGAAACTCCAATACTTTGGCCATCTGATATGAAGAACTGACTCACTGGAAAAAACCCTGATGCTGGCAAAGATTGAAGGCAGGAGGAAAAGGGAACAACAGAGGATGAGATGGTTAGATGGCATCATCAACTCAATGGACATGAGTCTGAGCAAGCTCCGCAAGTTGTTGATGGACAAGGAAGCCTGGTGTGCTGCAGTCCATGGGGTTGCAAAGAGTTGGACATGACTGAGCAACTGAACCAACTGAACTGAACTGACTGAAGTAAATATTTTCATTTTAACACAGTCCTTGCAAAGCAAAGAATTAGCCTGACTATTCATTTTTACAGAATAACATTTAGAATTGCTGCTAAGGGTTAAACATAATTGAATTCAGCAAGAGAGAACAAACTTGAATCATCTGATGTCACACAGTCAACAAGGTTTTAAGAATATCTATTATACTCTAAGAATCTGTTCTGGGCATTTGTGTTTTGTGTGGAATATAGAAACAATGACATAAAGTTCCTTACAAGAAAAGTTTATAATTCAGTAGCTTCTACAAAACACTGTATAGGAACAATTCTTAGAAAAATGTCCAAGCCACATACAAATAAGAACACACTTAAACTAGTAAAGTATGCTAGACTAGGAGAGGGATAAAACCAACACATTCTTTTTAAAAGGGGCCAATTTAATCATAAAGGTGGATACTTTTTCAATGAATGTATTCAATGAATACTGCAGAGAAGTAAGTGAATGAAGCATGGACAATGTCACTTTTCCAGAAGAAAGAATGGTAAAGTTGTGTGGAAACAATCTGATCATCTCACTTAAGAAGAATTCAGAAACTGTGCTGATTAGATGGGTAATAGGAATCTTGGCAAGGCCTTGATATAGGAAAAATGAGTTCAGACTTAAACCCATTTGCACTCAACTTTCAAGATCAACAAGATCCCAACGTCAGATGCATTAAATCACGTCTGAATATCTGTGGAGATTCTCTATGATTATAAAGATTCCCAGTGGGTAGAGATTTAGTTGCCACAACAGTAAACTAAATAACTTAGACCCTCCCATTGATAAGGACAGCTACATTAAAAAAAAAAAAAAAAAAAAAACTTTAAATTGAAAATAAAATTATGCTTGAAGGCCTAGAAATCTAACCCAATAGTAGAAAAATCCAGCACCAGGCTCCTAGAGAGGGCAGAAGCAGGAAATGCACCAAGCATTCAGGGTTGGTTCATCCCTGAATATATATAGCTGCTGCTGCTGGACAGGGCCCCTGAAAGATGGAGGGACACTCCTCCTCTCCCACATACACTAAGATGTATTAAGTACACTAATCATAAACTCAATGATCTACATAAATATAGACACCTATGTAACAACTACTCGGGTTAAGACACAGTATTTCCTCACCCCATAAATTTCCTTCCTCAAGTTACTACTACTGTATCTTCTATCCTAATCACTTTGTTTTGGTTGTTCTTGAACTTCATACAAATGAAATCTTTAAAGGCAATCATGTCAAAATGCGGAGAAGGCAATGGCACCCCACTCCAGTACTCTTGCCTGGAAAATCCATGGACAGAGGAGCCTGGCAGGCTGCAGTCCATGGAGTCGCTAAGAGTCGGACACGACTGAGTGACTTCACTTTCACTTTTCTCTTTCATGCATTGGAGAAGGAAATGGCAACCTACTCCAGTATTCTTGCCTGGAGAATCCCAGGGATGGCAGAGCCTGGTGGGCTGCTGTCTATGGGGTCACACAGAGTCGGATACGACTGAAGTGACTTAGCATTAGCATAGCATGTCAAAAGAGGTCATTAGGATGGCCCCTAACCTAATCTGAGTACTGTCCTCATCCAAGTGTTTCTTCATTTTGTTATGGCTTCCCCAGGAAACTAACACAATATATAACAAAGATTTGAAGGCACTGGAAAGTATCCAAAGCAGGGGAAAACTTAGGGATCGTATCTGTAAAAGAAGAGAGGCCCATTAAACAGGTTCCACTCCATCTGAGTCTTTGCCTGAAAGCACTCTTCAGTTTGATGCCACAGTACAGGTAACAGAGATGAAGCAGGAAACAGGATTTTTAGTAAATTAACGAAACACACAAAAGCTGGAATTTAGGGCTGAAAGAGTGACTACAAATTGAGGGAAAATCTGGAGAAGAAGGAACTGAACAGAAGGGAGCCCTCTGCAAATGTACACAAATAGCCATCAAGCACTAGCTGACTCTAAGACAGCACACACGCTCCAGAATTAAGCAACAACTCGGAAACTAAAGAATTGAGCAAAGATTTCAATAGCTGCTTGATGCTTACAAGATAAGTTTTGAAATACAAGTCTTACCAATTTAAAGGGGCTTGTAAACAACTTAGATTTTCACTAAAACAGCACAAGAGCCACTCCGTAATACTAGCATACTACATTAAGTCTGTCCGTACAAAGTCTAAAATTAATCTTCTATGGATCATTAATCGACTGCTACTCTAGCTGCCCCTCTTCCCCCACCTCAAATCCCCACATTTATAGGAAAATAACTTCTAGAATTCCTAAAATTGGTCATTCTCAATGTCTAGAATCCAATCAAAATTTGTGAGACATGCTAAAAACATAGCTAACTGATTGGAAATCATTGAAACAAAGAGAATATTAGACCTACAGATGCTTCACAAACTTAAATCAGTGAAAAAGTCTTTCATTAGTTTGTTAAAGGAAATATAGAGAAATAGCTACCATGGAAGAAAATATGAAAATTTTCAATAGCGATCTGAGATCTATTTTTTAAAAATTCAATGGCCTTTCTAGAAATGAAAAATATACTTACATGAATAACTCATTTAATGGTTATCACCACAGGTTCAACACAGCAGAAGACAGAAACTGAGAACTGAAAACCAGGTCAATAGAAAATCCAAACTGAAACACACAGATTAAAAAAAAAAAAAGAACAATGGGGCATATGCAACATGATCAAATGTTCTACCATGCATATAATCAAAATCACAAGAGTAAAGAGAATATAAAGCACAAGAAATATATGAAGATATAATAACCAGGAAGGAATTTCTCAAAGCTGATTAACTTAGGAAGCCTGAGGAACCTCAAACAGGGGTTATTAGGGAAAAGAGTTCTCTTGTTGTTTCAGTCATCTAAAAGCAATATGTTAAGTGCACTAAGCACTAAGGATATGTCACTGTTGGGGAGTGTCTCTCATTCTCAAAGAGCTTGCAGTCTAACAAGGAAGACAAACGCTAAATACTCCCATATTTGGTCTCTGATTAACAGTGTGAAGTGAAGAAGAACGAGGAAACATAACTTCAATTTGAAATGAAAGACTGAAGACTATGATAGCAGTGTGGAAGGAGTTATACAAATAGAGAGAAAGAGATGGATATGCACTAAGATGTAAGTGAAAACAATCTGTTCAGATGAATGGAAACTGACAGGTAAACAAAGGTTAGAGTCCTGGTAGAGCTATACAACCATCTCTTTCTTCTTTCTACCACTAACATATTTTATTTCATAGCAGACATTTTTCTCAAAAATTTTGGGCAACTGACTCTCAAATCCATAATCCTTTTGCCTAAATCAACCACTTTCAGCCTTGAAGGAATGTAAAATGCTTTAACACATCCTTGAATGATGAATGTAATAGAATTAAGGTCAATATTTTTTTATATCTTTAAGTGCATAATAAAATATTACTAAAACAACATAATTTTGTTGGATAATAACCATAAATATTGTATCTACCACACTAAATGACAAACTGACTACTTGTCTACTGAGCTACACAGACTCACATTCTTTGATCTAGGAGAGAAAAGCAGGAAAAGGAGGGGAGAATAAGTCACCTTTCATGCCAAGAATGAATTATATTTCTCTCCCCCTAACTAACAAAAGCACTAAGTTTGAGTTATTTTTTTCAATTACCATCTCCCAGAAATATTTCTATCACCTTTTCAAATAAACTTTTCCCATCTCTTCCAGCAATAGAAAATCTGCATTGAAATCTCAGAAAATATAAGAATAGCTTAAGAAAACAAAATCACTAATAATTCCACAACCAAAGACAATTGCTATCAGTCTTTGTGTATTTTCTACCATCCTTTAACAAATTATTAATTACACTAATTCATTAGACAGTGATTGGCCTACTTCTTTTTCTTTACATGAATTTTACATTTAAAAGAGCATTTTTCAATACTATAAATCTCACTTTAAGGAATTATATTGTATTATATAGACATGCCATAATTTATTTACCAAATTTCTAGACTTCTCCCAAATTTTTCACTACTGCATTATTTGGAACCAGAGTTCAGTAAAATTATCCACTTGGGATCCATAAATTTAATAGTTTGTGCTATCCTTTCTACTACCCTTGAAAATAATATGAATTGTTTCTGCCTTGAGGTTTGCGATTAAACAATCTATTTTTTAAAAGTTTATTTTCATTCCAAAAGCCTTTATAATTTCTTCCTTTTAATAATACAAAAGTTAACATATAGATATCATATTGCAATATTTTTTTTCATATTAACAATATATACCTGCTGGAATATTTCCATTTCAACATATCAATACATAAAAAGTTCCTTCTGTTTTTCTCCACAAATGCAGATTACCGCATTGTATGCTACAATAAGGAGCCTAATCAAATCTCATGCTCATGTGCAGAAATATATTTATAGGAAAGATTTCCATAAGTATGATTGCTCAGTGAAAGTAAAACTACATTTGTAACTTGTATCCATATCTTCTTTTACTTGTGTTAAAACACACACACACATACCTGGTAATATACACAAAAAAATATTAATGCAAGTGATGATTAACTCATCTGGAGGGAGGGCTTTGGGCCAAGTATCAGGAAAAAGCATAGGATTAAAATTTTGCATACTTTATAATTTGTATTTTTATTGTGATCCTTGTATGTCAGTTATTCAAAAAGCACATTTTAAATGCCTACCTGCCAATATCACCCAATACCCTCAACTCTTCATTCTAGCAGGATAGAGGTTTAAGAACTGTTACAACACTTGAACTGGTACACTGTGTACTAATTCACAAGGTTTTGTGACAAGGAGACATGTAAAAAGGCATCACCAATTCAGAGAGAATGTGGAAATGGCTGGACTGAATTAGAGAAGGGTCTTGAACACAATTTTAAGGTTTAGCCCACTATCAGTCAATTCCATATTCACAAGTTCCCAAGTGTATCTACAAAGAAATCACCACTGAGAGCATTTTTCCAATAGTACTAGTCCCAGTGACAGTGTTCAACAACATAATGTGAGGACTGGTCTCAAGCATGGGGTATAGCCATTCTAAAACAGCTCTTCGTTTCACAGTTTAGGACGCTCCAGCCAAAGCATCAAGTGTTTGCAGCAGTGAAGTTAGAGATCTCTTTAGGAAAAATGTCCTCTACGCAGTCATCCCTATTAATATTAGATTAGATTTTTTGGCCTAAAACAAAACACCTGAGGGGGTGGGGGGATAATTTTGTATGCCCTAGGATGAAGCTTTTCTCTCCATCTCTCTATTACCCTTTGCCTCGCTCAGACATAGTAAGACTTAGAGAGGAACCATATAATAAAACCATCATTTAACTCTGCAGTATCACAATCTAATAATTTCTAAATCTGCTTCTTTTTTCTTTCCTTTGCTTTTCCTATTTTGAACCATTTGGCCATATAGTAGATGCAGCAGGGGTAGGCGAAAGCTCACATTGGCTTAGAAAACTACCTGGGGGCAAGGGGTAACAATTCTTGTTATGCTGATATATGTAAAAAAAATTAAATTTAATTTAAAAATTGCTATTAGCTTTAAAAAGTAAATTTGCCCAAATTTATATGTAAATGTACAGGTGTATGTAAACAGATGAGTAACTGCTATCAAAGACAAGGGCCCCTGAATGATGGATGGCTCAGAAAGGTGCCCAGGATTCTGTAAAGGAAGAATTCTCATCAAAACAGCACTTATAGGAGGAGCCTAAAAGGTGAAGTAAGTGTCCTGCTGCTAAATAACTTTTACAAATATGGAGCCCCTTCACTGAAAAAAAGGAGTTCATGCTACTTTAGGAAAAGTAGATGGCACCTCAATAAAGTTTACTTCATGAAGCTGAGCAATTCTTTTTCAAAAAATGTTCTTTTCCTTTCAGTTCAGTTCAGTTCAGTTCAGTCCTTCAGTTGTGTCCAACTCTTTGTGACCCCATGAACCACAGCACACCAGGTGTCCCTGTCCATCACCAACTCCTGGAGTCCACCCAAATTCATGTCCATCGAGTCAGTGATGCCATCCAGCCATCTCATCCTCTGTCGTACAGTGTGTTGAGGTAATTATCACCAGTTTTGCAACAGAATTGGTCAAATGTAGCCCCACCCTCATGTTTTCTCAAATACTCTTCTGCTGCTCTGTCTGCTCAGTCATGTCCAACTCTTTTGTGATCCCATGGACTGTAGCCAGACAGGTTCCTCTGTCCTTGGCATTTTCCAGGCAAGACTACTGGAGTGGGTAACTATTCCCTTCTCCAGGGGATCTTCCAGACCCAAATTTGAATCCACATCTCCTGCATCTCTTGCATTGGCAGGCAGATTCTTTACCATTGAGCCACCAGAGATTTCCATACCTACATATACGAGGTAGGTTTTTTTTGTAATAAATTTTACCAATATAAAGACTGCATAGCACAAAACTTACCAATGACAATAAAATGAACGTGATATAATGAATTCATATATCAGAATGTCATTTACTCTATCAGTAACGTGTGAACAATTTTTTTGCCAAATTGGATAGCAGTTTTCTATACTACAAGAATATTTCTTCTATTTTGGTGCTATTTAAAGTATAACAAACACAGACGAGGCATTTAAATTTAATATGCATTGTTAACATTTTGCCCATCACTTTCGTGAGCTTGTACAAACAACAAAATAGTAATTCAATCCCCTATTATTAGCATTTGGTGATTTCTGTGATGTAAATACACCCACCACAGCCGATTTCAAGTTACCAATGTGACACTGATGAACAGGGTGTAGGGAAAAAATGTCCAGTAACACATCACTGCATAGCAATTCCATTGTGTGATACAGTAGATATAAATAATCTCCAGCACATAGATAAAAGTAAACTGCAGTAAATTAGGAAATGATGATTTTATATTTATTAAACATTTATTATAATGTAAGCCTGAATATTTTAATTTCTAATAATGGCCTATCGAAAAACTAGTTTGCAAATTTACTGAAAATTTAACAACTGATTCTCATGAGCTAGTAAAAGCTGACTCTAACCCATCTTTGGGTATTCCAATAGGCTATTCCCAACAAAGGTTTATTTTCTAAAATGTTTATCCTGATGTGATACCTTGGACCTCCTAACATCTACTACCTATGAAAATAATATTATTAATAATGATGGAAATAGGCCGTAAATAAAGCTATGCTTTTATTATAATAATTCTAAACAACAATGCAACTACCATGGTGCCATTTTAGTAAACAAAACATTTGAACTTGGAAGTCCATTTATTTGTAAAAGAATAAAAGTGAAGGCACAAGTCTCTGGTGATTTCAAAGGTGACTTCTGAGCATATTCCAAAGCTTCTAATGTTGCTGTCACTGCACCTTTATTAAATCTAATTTACACTGGAGGAGTGGATATGGGATAAGAAAAAGGGAAGCTCTATGTCAGAGGATATAGGCAAGTCATCTTCTCAATTTGGAGAAGTATACTTAATGTTTGTTCAACTGTCAACATCGCCTCTAAGACTATCCACATCCACAGGGTCATCTTCTGCTGTTATACTCCCTTAAAACAAAAATACTCTCATATTAATCTGTTATATACATACTGACAAAGGATTTTTCATATGTATGCTTATCGACCACCTAAGTAAATAGAACTATTTTCTGTCCATGGGTAAGAATTTTAGAATTCTTTCCTAATAGATTTTTTAATACTAATGCCCAGCCAAATCAGAAGACAAATCATGTGAAACAGCCTTTAATGCTTATCTAAGTTGAGTCCTCAATCATAAAGCTCAGCATGAGCTTTGAGTTTACAATGAAGGAGGAAGGAAGATTTTAGTTTTTGCAGCATATATATTTCTAGTACTCCTTTCTGATTTTATGGGCAATTCTGTCTTCATGCTTCCTTAATCTTGAAGCTCTTTCAAAGGCAACATACTGTGCCAAATGTACAGTGATTATGTAATGTGGACAAAAAATCCAGTGGGAAACGTGTAGAGCAGATCAAAATCATTCCACTTAAGACCTTTTACAGTCATTTGATCTAATGATGTTCACTAGGGTTTGATGTACTAAAAGGCAGCCACTGTGCGAACATAAGGTTTGCATCAGCATATGACTTTTCAGTGAAACCGGGATCAGTGTGGCATTTTTGAAGACTGCTTTACATACAAAATAATAATATCCTTACAAAACAAATCCCATGGCAAACTTTCTGAATCACTGATTTGTATGCTTCTTGCTAGGAAAAATCTCTTTCTCTGGTCAAATAGACATCAAAGTAGTATGTTATACAGATGGAAAGCAAAACAGAGAAATCCACTGATTACCCACATTGGAAGTATGGCTCATGTGAATTTTTGAGGAAGAGTAAAATTTTATATAGTTCACCAATTCAATTTACACGTACAGACACAGATCAAATTATTACACGTGCCTTCCTATTTAAGCTAGAAAATATTCTCATTGTTTTAAATTTTTTACTCTTACTATTTCCAAAGCTCACCAATATTGTATATTTCAGAATTTTAAAAATACATGCCTGACTTCTACTTTCAGTTCAGACATATGAAGAGTTTGGAAGTCATTACTCACGTCCTTACAATAATAAAAACCTGAATAAACTGAAAAGCAGTGATTTCATGGACCACAGAGAACTGAGGAGGCAGGGCAAACTGCCACCCAGAAATCTGGAGAGACGGGCAAATCCAGAGCCAAGATCCGCTTGCCTGGAGTAGAAGCCGCCGAAGCCATAAACTGGTAGGACCGCGTATATGGTAATTTTGACAAATTGCTGGAGGCTGAGTAGACTAGTGTGAAAATGAGAAACTTGGGGAGGAGCCACAGTGTTGGGGAGACCCCACACATTTTACCTCAAGGAACCCCACCAGATTCTCACAGTGAAGTTCTGAGAAAGATCCCTCAGGGCTCTGGCAAGAACAGGGAAGAATAATCTTGGTGAAACACAATCAAACTCTTCTTCCTAAGAAAGGTCTAAAAATGTAGGGAGAAACACTTTGCCTGAGGCTCATCCCAGCTGAGAGAAGGGATTTCCTCAAACTCCAGCTCTCTCCGGCTTTCCTACTCACCTAAGGAAGGGAAAAACAAACAAGCTAGGAATCACAGATTCAAAGAAATAGAATAGGAATCCTGAAGCCAGAGAAGGAGATAGGAGACAAGGGGGACAAAGTTATACCCCTGGAGAAACACAGCCCTAAAATACAGATCAGCTAAAAGAATTCTTCTCCTCTTCCATGTCATATCATATTGTGGACTGAAAAAAAAAAAGCACAACTAAAAGTTATGTTTTACTTGGTGGACATTTGAGGACTTTGAGCCCAGGGGACAGCACCTCAGATAACACAAGGAAATTGTTTCAAAGAGGCAAGGAAGGAAGGCAGGTATATAGGAGATCTGCAACAGAAGACCAGGTATTCAGAATATCAATAATTACTGTTAATAAAACAGATATGTCAAGTTAAGGATGCTTTTCTACTTAGGGAAGATGCAAGAGTCTAGGCTCACTGAAATCATTCCTTTGATATGCACCTCAGCTATCTGAGGCCAACATGAAGTGCTTTCTAATCCTGAGTCTCCTGGCGTGCACTGTAGGAGGTGGCTGGAGCAGTTGACTGCTAGATTGTGGGTATCCTGCATGTATCTGGAGTTCCCTCGGGGCTCACTATTGGGGCATCTGTAATGTGGTGGTTTGATGGCTACACCATCCTTTGTTTACCGATATGGCAGGCAATATTTAATCACATTAGTAGGGCTTGAGCATAGCACAGAGGATTATAGTTGAGCTACAAAATTCTGACTCTCTCTGAGGAGTATTTAGGGAAGCCTAAAGCAGGAGGAGAAGGGGACGACAGAGGATGAGATGGTTGGATGGCATCACCGACTCAAATGGACATGAGTTTGGGTAAACTCCGGGAGTTGGTGATGTACAGGGAGGCCTGGCACGCTGCGATTCGTGGGGTCGCAAAGAGTCGGACACGACTGAGAGACTGAACTGAACTGAACTGAAAGTCAATAGGGTAGATACAGAGAGAACATGAAACTTCTTGTACTTATAGCTATAGCAAATATAAACACAGACCAACTTATAGCCAGATAAGCATAAATCATCACACTACAGACCTGTTAACCTCAGTACCTATTACCCAAAATATCATGTCTGATTTTCAACAACAACAACCAAAAAAAAAGTTATGCTACAAGACAACGGAGTTGAAAGAGCCAAAGCAAGCATCAGTACTAGACTCAGATATGACACGTTAGAATTATTAGTGAATTTTAAATAAGCTGAATAAATATGTTAGGGCTTTGATTTAAAAAGCAGACAACATACAAGAATAAATGAGTACCATAGCAAAGAAAGGGAAATCCTAAGAAATAAAAATCAAAATGATGGGTCTCCCTGGTAGTAGAGTGGTAAAGAATCCGCCTATCAGTGTAGGAGATATGGATTTGATCCCTGATCCAGGAGGATCCCACATGCCTCGGAGCAACTAAGCCTGTGTCCCACAGTTATTGAGCCTGTGCTCAAGAGCCCGGAAAATGCACCTATCGAGCCCACATTCCCTAGAGCCCTCTTTTCTGCAACAAGAGAAGCCATTGCAACGAGAAGCCTGTGCACTTCAACTAGAGAGCAGGCCCCACTCACTGAAACTAGAGAAAAGCCCAAGCAGCAGTGAAGACCCAAAACAGCCAAAAATAAATATATAAATAAATCAATAAATAAAATTAAAGGAAATTTAAAAAAGAAGTATCAGATATCAAAAAGTATAAAAGAAATGAAGAATGCCTTTACTGGGTTTATCCGCAGATTGAGCATGGCAAAGGAAAGAATCAATAAGCTTGAAGATAGGTCAGTACAAACTTCCCAAATTGAAATGAATAATTAAAACTAAAACAAACAACAAAGAACAGACTACTCAGGAATTGTGGGACTTTCAAAAAGTGTAATATATGTACAATTTGAATATAAAAAGAAGAAGAGAAAATGAAGCAAAATAAACATTTGAAGTAATAATGGCCAAAAAAACATCTACTTCTGCTTCACTGACTACGCTAAAGCCTTTTGATTGTGTAAATCACAAAAAAACTGTGGAAAATTCTTAAAGAGATGGGAACACCAGACCACCTTACCTGCCTCCTAAGAAACCTGTATGCAGGTCAAGAACCAACAGTTAGAAGTGGAAATGGAACAATAGATAAATTCAAAATTGGGAAAAGAGTATGTCTAAGCTATATACTGTCACCCTGCTTATTTAACTTGTATGCAGAGTACATCATGCAAAATTCTGGGCTGGATGAATCACAAGCTGGAATCAAGATTGTGGGAAAAATATCAATAACCTCAGATATGCAGATGACACCACCCTTATGGCAGAAAGTGAAGAGGAACTAAAGAGCCTCTTGATGAAAGTGAAAGAGGAGAGTGAAAAAGTTGGCTTAAAGTTCAACATTCAGAAAACTAAGATTATGGCATCCAGTCCCATTACTTCATGGCAAATAGATGGGGAAACAGTGGAAACAGCGGCTGACTTTATTTTGGGGGGCTCGAAAATCAATGCAGATGGTGATTGCAGCCATGAAATTAAAAGACACTTACTCCTCGGAAGGAAAGTTATGACCAACCTAGACAGCATATTCGGAGAAGGCAATGGCACCCCACTCCGGTACTCTTGCCTGGAAAATCCAATGGACGGAGGAGCCTGGTGGGCTGCAGTCCATGGGGTCGTGAAGAGTCGGACACGACTGAGCAACTTCACTTTTGCTTTTCACTTTCATGCACTGGAGAAGGAAATGGCATCCCACTCTAGTGTTCTTGCCTGGAGAATCCCAGGGACAGCAGAGCCTGGTGGGCTGCCGTCTATGGGGTCGCACAGAGTCAGACACCACTGAAGCGACTTAGCAGCAGCAGCAGCAGACAGCATATTGAAAAGCAGAGACATTACTTTGTCAACAAAGGTCCATCTAGTTAAGGTTATGGTTTTTCCAGTGGTCATGTATGGATGTGAGAGTTGGACGATAAAGAAAGCTGAAAGTGAAGTCACTCAGTTGTATCTGACTCTTTGTGACGCCATGGACTGTAGCCTACCAGGCTCCTCCATCCATGGGATTTTCCAGGCAAGAGTACTGGAGTGGGTTGCCATTTCCTTCTCCAGGGGATCTTCCCAACCCAGGGATTGAATCCAGGTCTCCTGCATTGTAAGCAGATACTTTACCATCTGAGCCAGCAGGGAAGTTATAAAGAAAGCTGAGCGCCAAAGAATTGATGCTTTTGAACTGTGGTGTTGGAGAAGATTCTTGAGAGTCCCTTGGACTTCAAGGAGATCCAGCCAGTCCATCCTAAAGGAGATCAGTCCTGGGTGTTCATTGGAAGGACTGATGCTGAAACTCCAATACTTTGGCCACCTGATGTGAAGAGCTGACTCATTTGAAAAGACCTGGATGCTGGGAAAGATTGAAGGCAGGAGGAGAAGGGGACGACAGAGGATGAGATGGTTGGATGGCATCACTGACTCAATGGACATGGGTTTGGGTGGACTCCTGGAGTTGGTGATGGACAGGGAGGCCTGGTGTGCTGCGGTTCATGGGGTCACAGAGTTGGACATGACTGAGCAACTGAACTGAACTGAGACAGGAAAACAATGGAAACAGTGACAATGTTATTTTCTTGGGCTCCAAAATTACTGCAGATGGTGACTACAGCCATGAAATTAAAAGACACTTACTCCTTGGAAGAAAAGCAACAACAAAACTAGACAGCACATTAAAAAGCAGAGACATTACTTTGATGACAAAGGTCCATCTGGTCAAAGCTATGGTTTTTCCAGTAGTCATGTACAGATTTAGGAGCTGGACAATAAAAAAAGTCTGAGTGCCAAAGAATTGATGCTTTTGAATTGTGGTACTGGAGAAGACTCCTGAGAGTCCCTTGGACAGCAAGGAAATCAAAACAGTCTATCCTAAAGGAAATCAACTCTGAATATTCATTGGAAGGCCTGGTGCTAGAGCTCCAATATTTTGGCCACCTGATGTGAAGAGCCGACTCACTGGAAAAGACCCTGATGCTGGGAAGGATTGAAGGCAGGAGGAGAAGACGATGACAGAGACGAGATGGTTGGATGGCATCACCAAAGCAGTGAACATGAGTTTGAGCAAACTCCAGGAGATGCTGTAGGTCCATAGGGTCATCAAGAGTCGGACACAAACAAGTGACTGGAACAACAAATAATGGCCAAGAATTCTCCAAAATTAAATGACAGACACCAAACCACAGACTTAGGAATCTTTAGTGAACACCAAGCAGGATAAGTACAAAAAAATCCACAACTGGCCATTTTATTCAGACTACAGAAACCAAAGACAAAGAAAAAAGTGTAAAAGAGGAAAAATACACCTAAACAACAGGGAAAAAGGGGCTTCCCTGGTGGCTTACTGGTAGAAGAATCACCTGCCAATGCAGGAGATGCAGGTTCGATCCGTGGGTCTCATTTCCTGGAGAAGGAAATGGCAATCTACTCCAATATTCTTGCCTGGGAAATCCCATGGACAGAAAAGCCTCATGGGCTACAGTCCATAGAGTCACAAAAGAGTGAACAGGACTTAGCAACTGAATAACAACAACAGGAAAAAGATAGAACTACGCTGGACTTCTCATCAGAGACATGAAAGCAAGAAAAGAGTATATCGGAACTCTCTATACCACCTTTGTATTTTTTTTCTGTTAATCTAAAATTGTTCTAAAACAAAGGGTTATTTTTTTTTTAATGTAAAACAATAGGCTTGTGACACTGACTGTGCTCAGAGGACATTTCCCTCTTGTCAAGATGGGTTTTATAATCCTCAGTGTGGTCAGATATTTTGGTGTTCTTTGTAATCAAGGAAGGACAATGAAAATACTGAAACTAGAAAAGGAAGAAATGAAGAACCCTGGGGTCATTAGAAGGAAATAAATCTTAAAAATTTGGGCAGAAATAAATGCAAAAGAAACAAACGAGACCATAGCAAAAATCAACAAAGCCAAAAGCTGGATCTTTGAGAGGATAAATAAAATTGACAAACCATTAGCCAGACTCATTAAGAAACAAAGGGAGAAAAATCAAATCAATAAAATTAAAAATGAAAATAGAGAGATCACAACAGACAACACAGAAATACAAAGGATCGTAAGAGACTACTATCAGCAATTATATGCTAATAAAATGGACAACTTGGAAGAAATGGACAAATTCTTAGAAAAGTACAACTTTCCAAAACTGAACCAGGAAGAAATAGAAAATCTTAACAGACCCATTACAAGCACAGAAACTGAAACTGTAATCAGAAATCTTCCAGCAAACAAAAGCCCAGGTTCCAGACAGTTTCACAGCTGAATTCTACCAAAAATTTAGAGAAGAGCTAACACCTATCCTACACAAACTCTTCCAGAAAATCGCAGAGGAAGGTAAACTTCCAAACTCATTCTATGAGGCCACCATCACCCTAATACCAAAACCTGACAACAATGCCACGAAAAAAAAAGAAAGAAAGAAAAGAAAACTACAGGCCAATATCACTGATGAACATAGATGCAAAAATCCATAAGAAAATTCTAGCAATCAGAATCCAACAACACATTAAAAAGATCATACATCATGACCAAGTGGGCTTTATGCCAGGGATGTAAGGATTCTTCAATATCCACAAATCAATCAATGTAATACACCACATTAACAAATTGAAAAATAAAAGCTATATGATTATCTCAATAGATGCAGAGAAAGCCTTTGACAAAATTCAACATCCATTTATGATAAAAAAAAAAACTCCAGAAAGCAGGAATAGAAGAGACATACCTCAACATAATAAAAGCTATATATGACAAACCCACAGCAAACATTATCCTCAATGGTGAAAAATTGAAAGCATTTCCCCTAAAATCAGGAACAAGACAAGGGTGCCCACTTTCACCACTACTATTCAACATAGTTTTGGAAGTTTTGGCCACAGCAATCAGAGAAGAAAAAGAAATAAAAGGAATCCAAATTGGAAAAGAAGAAGTAAACTCTCACTGTTTGCAGATGACATGATCCTCTAGATAGAAAACCCTAAAGACTCCACCAGAAAATTACTAGAGCTAATCAATGAATATAGTAAAGTTGCAGGATATAAAATCAACACACAGAAATCCCTTGCATTCCTATACACTAATAATGAGAAAATAGAAAGAGAAATTAAGGAAACAATTCCATTCACCATTGCAACGAAAAGAATGAAATACTTAGGAATATATGTACCTAAATAAACAAAAGATCTATATATAGAAAACTATAAAACACTGGTGAAAGAAATCAAAGAGGACACTAATAGATGGAGAAATACACTGTGTTCATGGATCAGAAGAATCAATATAGTGAAAATGAGTATACTACCCAAAGCAATCTATAAATTCAATGCAATCCTTATCAAGCTACCAACGGTATTTTTCACAGAGCTAGAACAAATAATTTCACAATTTGTATGGAAATACAAAAAACCTTGAATAGCCAAAGCAATCTTGAGAAAGAAGAATGGAACTGGAGGAATCAACCTGCCTGACTTCAGGCTGTACTACAAAGTCACAGTCATCAAGACAGCATGATACTGGCACAAAGACAGAAATATAGATCAATGGAACAAAATAGAAAGCCCAGAGATAAATCCACACCCCTATGGACACCTTATCTTTGACAAAGGAGGCAAGAATAGACAATGCAGAAAAGACAATCTCTTTAACAAGTGGTGCTGGGAAAACTGGTCAACCACTTGTAAAAGAATGAAACTAGAACACTTTCTAACACCATACACAAAAATAAACTTTAAATGGATTAAAGATCTAAATGTAAGACCAGAAACTATAAAACTCCTAGAGGAGAACATAGGCAAAACACTCTCCAATATACATCACAGCAGGATCCTCTATGACCCACCTCCCAGAATATTAGAAAATAAAGCAAAAATAAACAAATGGGACCTAATTAAAATTAAAAGCTTCTGCACAACAAAGGAAACTATAAGCAAGGTGAAAAGACAGCCTTCAGAATGGGAGAAAATAATAGCAAATGAAGCAACTGACAAAGAATTAATCTCAAAAATATACAAGCAACTCCTGCAGCTCAATTCCAGAAAAATAAACGACCCAATCAAAAAATGGGCCAAAGAACTAAATAGACATTTCTCCAAAGAAGACATACAGATGGCTAACAAACACATAAAAAGATGCTCAACATCACTCATTATTAGAAAAATGCAAATCAAAACCACAATGAGGTACCATTTCACACCAGTCAGAATGGCTGCTATCCAAAAGTCTACAAGCAATAAATGCTGGAGAGGGTGTGGAGAAAAGGGAACCCTCTTACACTGTTGATGGGAATGCAAACTAGTACAGCCACTATGGAGAACAGTGTGGAGATTCCTTAAAAAACTGGAAATAGAATTGCCATATGACCCAGCAATCCCACTGCTGGGCGTACACACTGAGGAAACCAGAAGGGAAAGAGACACGTGTATCCCAATGTTCATCGCAGCACTGTTTATAATAGCCAGGACATGGAAGCAACCTACATGTCCATCAGCAGATGGATGGATAAGAAAGCTGTGGTACATATACACAATGGAGTATTACTCAGCCATTAAAAAGAATACATTTGAATCAGTTCTAATGAGGTGGATGAAACTGGAGCCTATTATACAGAGTGAAGTAAGCCAGAAAGAAAAACACCAATACAGTATACTAACGCATATATATGGAATTTAGAAAGATGGTAATGATAACCCTGTATGCAAGACAGAAAAAGAGACACAGATGTCTAGAACACTATTTTGGACTCTATGGGAGAGGGCAAGGGTGGGATGATTTGGGAGAATGGCATTGAAACATGTATAATATCATATGTGAAACAAATCGCCGGACCAGTTTTAAAGCATGATACAGGATGCTCGGGGCTTATGCACTGGCATGACCCAGAAGGATGGTATGGGGAGGGAGGTGGGAGGGGGTTCAGGATGGGGGACACATGTACACCCGTGGCAGATTCATGTTGATGTATGGCAAAACCAATACAATATTGTAAAGTAATTAGCCTCCAATTAAAATAAATGAATTTATATTAAAAAAAAAAAAAAGAAAGTACTGAAAAATCCTGGGAGGAGCTACTTTGCATATCTATTTCCACACTGTTTCAAGAGGCAATATGACATAGAAGTTAAACATACGTAAACTTGAATCAAACTGTCAGGTTTCAAATACTGGCTTCACCAATTTCCAGCCATGTCAACTTGCCCAAGCTATTTAATTTCTCTGTGCCCCAATTTCCTCATGTGTAAAATGGGAATAATTGTAGTATCTACATTACAGAGCTATGATGAAGATATTTACACAAATAAAGCACACAGATTGGTATTTAATATATGCCTTGTTTATCTAAGTTGAGGATTGAAGGTTTTATTTCATTAACTTTCTTCCTAGTCTAACATATCGGATGTCTTAAATGTATACAGGCATATATTGTTTTATTTCATTTTGCTTTATTTTGCTTCACAGATACTGCATTTGTTACAAATTTAGAAGTTTTCTGATAACCCTGTATGGAGCAAGTCTATAGCACCATTTTTTCAACAGCATTTGCTCACTTCCTATCTCTATGTCATATTTTGGTAATTCTTACAGTATTTTAAACTTCTCCATTATATTATATTAACATAATAATATGATACAATTAATATGATGTATATTATATTAACATAATACTATAATTTTATAATAACATAAAAATATAAGATGGTGAACTGAATCGATAAACGTTTGTGTTCTGACTGCTCCACTGACCAGTCATTACTGCTCTTCCTCGCCTCAGGCTTCCTTATTCTCTGAGACACAACATTATTCAGATTAGGCCAATTAATAATCCACAATGGACCCTAAGTGTTCAACTGAAAGAGCTGCATGTCTCTCAATTTAAATCGAGAGTTAGAAATGATTAATCTTAGTGAGGAATGTATTTCAAAAGCTGAGGAAGTCTGAATGCTAGCCCTCTTGAACCAGTCAGCCAAGTTGTGAATGCAAAGGAAAAGTCTTTGAAGGAAACTAAAAGTGCTACTCCAGTGAACACACAAATGATAATGGTAAGTGAAGCAGTCTTATTAGTGATACGGAAAAGTTTTAGTGGACTGGGTAGAAGACTAAATCAGGTACAAGTGTCCCTTAAGCTAAAGCCTAATCCAGGACAAGGTTCTAGCTTCCTTCAATTCTATAAAGGCTCAGAGAGACAAGGAATCTGCAGAAGAAAGGTTTGAAGCTAGGAGAGATCCGTTAATGAGATTGAAGGAGAGAAGCCATCTCCATAGCACAGAAGTGTAAGATGAAACAGCAAGTGCTAATAGAGAAGTTGCAGCAACTTATCCAGAAGATCTAGCTAAGATGTATTAAGCTACAAACTTTTCATGTAGATAAAACAGCCTCTTATTGGAAGAAGATGCCATCTAGGACTCATAGCTATAGAGGAGAAGTCAAGGCAGGGTTCAAAACTTCAAAGGACCGGTTGACTCTCTTTTTAGAGGTGAATGCAGCTCATGACTTAAAATTGAAGCTGATGCCGATTTATCATTCCAAGACACTAGGACCATTTAGAATTATGCTACATCTACCCTGGCCCTGCTCTATAAATGGAAAAATAGAGCCTGAATGACAGAACATCTGTTGACAACATGTTTTACTGAGTATTTTAAGCCTACTATAGAGAACTACTGCTCAGAAAAAAAATTTCTTTCAAAACATAACTGCTCACTGACAATGCATGTTGTCACCCAAGGGCTCTTAAGGAAATATAAAGCAAAATTATGTTGTTTCAGGCCTGCTAGCATATCTATTCTGTAGCTCATGGCTTATGGAGTAATTTAAAGTTTGAAGTCTTATTATTTAATAAATACATTTCATAAGACTATAACTGTCATAGAGAGTGATTCCTCTGATAGGAAGTAAAGGATTCACCATTTTAGAAATCATTAAGAATATTCAAGACTCATGAGAAGAGGTCAAAATATCAATATTATCAGGAATTTTGAAGCAGTTGATTCCCTCCTTGTGGATGACTTTGAAAAGTTCAAGACTTTAGTGGAATAAGTCATTATAGATGTGGCAGAAATAGTAAGAGAATTAGAATTAGAAGTAGAGTCTGATGATGTGACTGAATTGCAGCAATCTCTTTTTAGAGGTGATCAAACTCTAACACACTAGAAGTTGTTTCTATGGATAAGCAAAGAGTGGTTTCTTAAGATACAATCTACTCCTGTGAAGATGTTGTGAAGATTGCTGAAATGACAACAAAGGATTTAAAACCATCACATAAACTTAGTTGGTAAAACAGTAGCATGATACTAGAGGACGGATTTCAAATTTTGAAAGAAGTTCTATTGTGGGGAAAATGCTATCAAACAGCACTGCATGCCAGTGGCAAACTTCAATGTTGTCTTATTTTAAGAGATTGTCACAGCCACCCCAACCGTGAGCAACCACTACCTTGATCAGTCAGCAGCCATCAACACTAAGGCAAGATCCTCCACCAGCAATGAGATTATCACTTGCTGAAGGCTTGGATGATGGTTACCATTTTTCAGCAATAAATTATTTTTAATTAAAGTATGTACATTGTTTTTTTTAGACATAATACTGTTGCTAAGTCACTTCAGTCATGTCCGACCCTGTGCGACCCATAGACGGCAGCCCACCAGGCTCCCCCGTCCCTGGGATTCTCCAGGCAAGAACACTGGAGTGGGTTGCCATTTCCTTCTCCAATGCATAAAAGTGAAAAGTGAAAGTGAAGTCACTCAGTTGTGTCCGACTCTTAGCGACCCCATGGACTGCAGCCCACCAGGCTCCAATATCCATGGGATTTGCCAGGCAAGACTACTGGAGTGGGGTGCCATCGCCTTCTCCAAGACATAATACTTCTGAACACTTAATAGTATAGTGAACACTGCACAGTATAATGTAAACATAACTTTCATATACATTGAGAAACCACAAAATTTGTGTGACTCACTTTATTGTGATATTCACTTTACTGCTGTGGTCTAAAGTAACTTCCCTGGTGGCTCATATGGAAAAGCGTCTGCATACAATGCGAGAGACCTGGGTTCAATCCCTGGGTCGGGAAGATCCCCTGGAGAAGGAAATGGCAAACCACTCCGTACTTTTGCCTGGAAAATCCTATGGATGGAGGAGCCTGGTGGGCTACAGCCCATGGGATCTCAAAGAGCTGGACATGACTGAGCAACTTCACTTTCTTTTCTTTCTTACTGCTGTGGTCTAAAACCAAATCCTCAATATCTCTGAGGTATGCCTGTATTCTTTGAAAAAAATATCATATCTAAATCAAGCTCATTACTCTGAATAATTCCATATTTTGCATTAAAGCTTCAGTATATCTACATTTAAAATGGCACTGGACATATGTTCAGCAAGGTATAAGATTGATATACAAAGTCAACTGCACAACAGTAATGAACAATTTAACAATGAAGTAGAGAAAATAATTCATTTTGTAATAGCATAAAAAGAGCAAGATACTTAAGAATAAATTCAATCAAAGAAGTGCCAGTCTTGTACACCAAAAGCTACAAAACATTGTTCAAAGAAATAAAAGGCCTAATAAATGGAAAGATACTATGTGTTCATACAACAGAAGATTAATCTTATCAAATACTGGGGGCAATGCTACCTAAATTGATCTACAGATTCAACAAAAAGCCCATCAAAATACCAAAAAGTTTTTTTTATGGAAATAGACTAGCTGAACCTAAAATTCATATAGAATTGCAGAGAACACAGGTCAAACAATTTTTTTTTTTAAGTTGGAGGAGTCATAGTTTTATTTCAAAACCTAATATAATGCTAAAATAATCATGCCAATGTGGTGTTAGTATAAGGACAGACATTGAATAGAATAGAATTGACAGTCCAAAATAAACCCATACATCTAAGATCATTTGATTGTTGCCAAAGATTCCAAGACCATTAAATGGAGAAACAGTACTTCCAAACAGTCCCGCTAGAACATTCAGCTATATAATGAAAAATAAGGAACTCTCACCATTACGTCACACCACACACAAAAATTAAATCAAAATAAATCAAAGATCTAAATGTAAGAGTTAAAATAATAAAATCCTTAGAAGAAAATCTAATTGTTAATCATTATGACTTCATATTAGGTAATAATTTCTTAAATATGACACCAAAAGAAAAAAAATTAAATGAGTCTTCATCAAAATGAAAAATTTAGTATGTCAAAGAACACTATCAAGAAATTAAAAACAACCCACAGGAGAAAAATATCTGCAATCAGTAATAAGATAATCTTTAGAGTTTAATAATAAAAGGATAAATAACTAAAGAATGGTCCAAGGATTTGAACAGACATGTCTCCCAAGAAGTTATACAAATGGCTAAGTACATGAAAAGATGATACCAGCTATGAGGCAAACACAAATCAAACTATGAGATACCACTTCACACTAAGATGGATAGAATTAAAAACTGAAAAATGGCAAGTGATGGCAAAGATGTGGAGACATTGTCATCTTCACACATTGCTGGTTGGATGTTAAATGGTCCAGTCACTGCAGGAAACAGTTTACAATTTCTCAAAACATTAAGCATAGCGCTAGTGTATGATCCAGCAATTCCACTCCTAGGTATATACCAAAGAGAATTAAAAATATACACTCATACAAAAACCTGTACATGAATATTTATATCAGCATTATTCATAATAGCCAAAACGTGGAAACAACCTAAATACGCATCAGCCAATAAAAGGATAAACGATATGTGACCCAATGGAAAACCATTAGGCCACAAAAAGGAATGAAGGACTGATACATGCTACAATATGGATGAACCCTGAAAACATTATGCTTAATGAAAAAAAAAAGACAAGTTATATATCATATGATTCCATTTATATCCAGAATAGATATAGAAAGCAGATTAGTGTTTGCCAGGAAGTAGGAGTAGAGAGAAAGGAAGGGATACAAGGGATCCAAAAAAACATATTTTTGTTTTTTTAAGGTGATGAGAAATTCTGGAATTAGATGATAACAGTTGCACAACCTTGTGAATATATTAAAAACCACTTTATTAACTGACTTGTACACGACTGATTTGTACATTTAAAACGGTAAATTTTATGGTCTGTGAATTATATATCTCTCACTCTCTCCTGTACCAGTCAAGGACATGGCAGAAAGTAGATGGCATATTTAGATGGATTAATGAAAGTGAATTTCATAAAGGGACTATTTATACATATAATAATAGTGTTAAGGTGGAGAAAGTAGAGCAGTTCGAAGTTATTGGAATTAGCAACAGTGGAGCAGCATGATCACTCCTAGGACTGAAAAGGCAACAAGTGAAAATTGTCCAGAACTTGGGAAGAGTTACAGCTGAAGGAGAGGGCCACAAAACAGACCCTGGGCCTTCAGTAGAGACTCATTCCTCTGCCAAACAGTCTTGGAAGAGAAGGAGGCTGGGTAATAAATATCCAATCTACTTTCTCCTCCCTTCCACTGATTAGTACCAGTACCTCCACAATCAACAAAACTCAGTAGAAGTCAATAGGTAAGGAGCCCCATCTAATTCAATAGAAGTCAGCGCTCTGGGGCACAGAGCTGAAGGGAGAACAATTTCAATGCACCAAGAGAGGGCAAAGAGAAGATACAGCAGGATCATTCTGATTACTGTCTGGATCAGTTCTAGGGAGAGGGGAACTAGAGTAGCATTGTGAGAACAGGAAGGTATGTCAGAATTCCAGGATAATGGTGATGATGGTTTGAAAGATTAAAAAGAGAGTGAAACTTAGTCTCGATGAACATTCTTATTTTTTTCAACAACACCCTAAAAGCAATGAATGTACACTGTGCCAGACCTCGGTCTCTAATGCCATTCTCCAATCCAGGAACCAGGGATCCCTGGAGCAATGGCTAATTCTGGAACTGAAGCAGAAAATATACAGGATCACCTGGAGCATTCTGTGGTACTAGAAAGTAAGAAAGTGCTAAAAACAAACAAAAACACATACATACACAATGATGAGGGGATGTCAAAGGGATATAGGAACCAATTTAAAGAACTCTCAATGGCCAAAGTTGGACAATTTAGATTGTAAAAAAATAAATAAATAAAATACTACTGGAAAAAAATAAAAAGAAGCCTCCAATATCTACTTTGACCTTTAAAGCAGTACCTGGGAACAAAATATATGGTAAATCACAGACTAGAAATGTCAAACAACCTGATTTTCCAATGTTGAGATGAGAACCTAAGTCCAACCCAAGTTGACTGAAAGCCAAAGCAAAAATACCTTGTGGGAAGATGAGGCCCCACAGAACTGCTATATTAATTGTTTCCCCAGCCCTGGTTCCCTTTTTACTGGGATTGCAGTCTCGAGGCTGAGCCTCTGCTGGCTGAGCAGAGCAAGTGATTATCTGAGGACTTTTTTCTCATAGATTTTTGGAATGGAAAGGAGCCTTTCAATAATTTAGTCCATTCTCAATTTATAAAGGAGGATGCTGAGGCCCAATGGTTTGGCTTGTCTTACCCATCAACGCTGCTCAGTGAGCAAACGGCACAGCTGGTCCTAGAATCTAGGTGGTCCCATTGCTAACCTAAAAGGCGTTCGGTCGTATTTCCTTAACTGGGAGATGTCCATCTCAATTGCCTTGTCTTTCAGCAACCTTCTAATTATCTAACCTACCTAATTATTAAAGGTGATCCCAACCACGACAGTCTTCTTTTGGTCTTTAATCCTGCTATGTTGGAAGAGGAAAAGCAAGCACACAGTTTAAAGTGAGATCAACAGTGAAAGGATTTCCAAAATATTAGTAGCATAACTCAGTGGTTAAAAATGATGTTTTTAGGTATCATTTTCAGGAGCGATGTATTTGTTTGGCATCCAATTATGATTCAGCATGTCAGATTGTATTGCTCATGTAGTTTTACCTTTGGATATCACAGTTACAGCTCAATATAGTAAGTACAGACTTCTGGAGGGAAAAGGCAGCTTTTGATTTAACTCTGCTTTCACATATGGAGCACACATTGTGGTGTCAGGGCAACAGAAAAAGAGTTAAGAAAAGGCTGAAACCTCCAGAGAAATGTGAGGCTTGTGGTCAAAATTGAAAGTGCCACCTGAAAAATGCATCCTGAGAGAATGCTGTATTTGTCCCTCGTATTGTGACTTTGCTTATCTCACTTCACCGCCAGGAAAATCTTGAGACTCCAAAGTCAAGATAAGAGTTACCTCTTCTCTCCATTCCTTTTTTGTAGCATTTAGACCCAATTTGATTGTAAAGTTTATGGGTTATTCATTTCATTTTAAAGTACCTAAGAATATACATCAGTGATCAAGATAGGGATACTTTTCAGGTGCTTAGGATCCTAAAAAATATTTGTTGCAAGTCCCTATCTAGACGAACAATTTGAACCACCTCAAATCAGCTGTGTCATATCTGGGACTATTCTGGCAATCCCATATTACCAGACATCGAGAAAGAAATTGCATCAATACTTTCACCAGTGGGAGGCCCCTGACAGGCCTCTCTGTTGGAACCAGCTTAGCTGGGGGTCCCAGCATGACCCCACAGGGGTAAGACTCACAGCTGTTCCAGGATCTGGCTGATTGAAGTACAGAGGGGCTGGTACTTCAGTGCAAATGGGGCAAACAGGGAAGGGCCCATGCCCATTTCAGTCTGGGCTTGAGTTTGTGCTATTGCTGAAGAGCAGAGGGAGATATGAGTAAATTCCAAGGAAGTCACTTCAAAGGCAGATTCTTCTACGGGTACAGTTAGGCCAGGCCCTTTCGTGTCAGTCTAAAGGAAGTTCTGAGGACAGATCTAAGTTCCTGTGTCAAAGACCTTATCATGTCCATGGACCTTTCCATCTAGTGTGAAAAGCAGACATTCCCCAACTCTGTACAAGTAAAATTGTTATTTTTCAAGGTGACGTTGATATGCCATGGTTATCCTTAGCCCAGGCTTGAAGGGCATGAATGTCTTCCCTAAGGAAAAGATGCTTAGATGAGATGCAAGGGTAGGCATGGGCTAGGTGACAAGTGGGGTTTTTTCAGAGAGCATGCATGAGGGCTCTGAGCAGGGGCACCAGGATGTTCACCAGGAACTGAAAGTCCAGAATCAATGGAAAGAACACAGTAAGGGAAGATGACCACTATTGAGTAAGACTCAAAAGAAGGCAATTATTCCTGCTTGCTAATCATTTTCTGTGGCCTTGTTACTCTAAGTGTGAAAAATGGAACCATGGCATTAACACCTTCTGAGTTTGCTAGAGATGGACAGCCTCAGGTCTCACTGCAAACTTACTGGATCAGAATTTCACTTGAACATTTCCCCCAATGATCCATATAGATACTAAAGTTTAAGAAGCACTGGTCTATGATATTCAATTCCTTTAAGGCACTGAAACATAATTAGGAAGTAACTACACAAACCGTCCTGGCTACCCTTGGCCCACACAATGAAGGAGATCACCATAGTTTTAAGATAACAATGTAAAATCTGTTTGGAAGGTGTGATCCCCATGAGCAATGTATGAATCCTCATTTATAACATTTATATACACCAGGTTAGAATGAAATTATAATTTCCCAGAGAGAGATGCTTTTTGTTAGCCTGGATTGGGGGTAATAGTACTGGAGATGGAAGTTGACATTCCTCCTTCCAAAGCAGTGCCCAGAAACTTGAAATTCTACACAGCACTCCTGTGTACCTCCCATTCAGAATTTTACATGCATTTAAAACAAAGAGTTTCTCTCTTAAGGTTAACATGTCATTTCAGCATTATTTTAAAGGCCAACTCCTCCAGGAACCAATTTCTTTTTTTTTTTAACTAAGCCTTTGTTAACTAAGTAAATTTACACAGCTACACTTTTTAAAACAGAAAAAACAGTATCTATGTATATAACAATGCCACAAAAGTATGATTTCTACTAATCCCAGGAAGAAAGCCTATATAAAATGCAGCACCAGAAAATAAGAGGAGTTGCAATTCTTAAAAATGAAAATAGGTAAAAAACAAACAATAGATGGTACCTTAAAAATCAAGACTTTTTGCTTTTCTTCAGGAGACAAAAACGCCAGCTTCAAAAAGTAATTGAACAAAATCTGTATACCTATTTTTCTACCAAAAACATCTAATAAACATCAGAATCCATGTATTCTTAATTTTTATTTTTAAAATGGTAAAAATTTGTATGCAGATGGCCAATAGGCACATGAAAAGATGTTCAACATCACTAATCATCAGGAAAATGCAAATCAAAACCACAATGCGATATTACTTCACATCTGTCAGAATGGCTGTTATCAAAAGACAAGAAATAACAAACGCTGGTGAATTGGTGAGGATATGGAAAAAAGGGAATCCTCATGTATTATTGATGGAAATGTAAACTGTTACAACCACTATGGAAAACAGTATGGAGGTTCCTCAAAAAATAAAAATTAATCTGCCATACAATCTAGCAACTCTATTCCTGGATATTTATCCCAAGAAAACAAAACCACTAATTTCAAAAGATACGTGCACCCCAATGTTCAGAGCAGCATTATTTACTACAGTCAAAATATGGATGCAATTTCCATCACTAGATGAATGGATAAGGAAGATGTGGTATACATTTTCAATGGAATATTACTCATCTATAAAAAAGGATGAAAGTTTGATTAAACATGGATGGATTTGGAAGATAAAATGCTTAGATAAATAAGTCAGAAAGAGAAAGATAAATCCAGTATGCTTTTACTTATATGTGGAATCTAAAAAATAAAATAAACAATTACACCAAAATAGAAACAGACTCATGATACAGAGAACAAAATAGAGGTTATCAGAGGCTAGAGAGGTGGGAGGAAGGGCAAAATAGGCAAAGGGGTTTTAGAGATATAAACTTCTAAGTATAAAATAAGTTATAAGGATGTAATGGACAGCACAGGGAATATAGTCAACTATAAAGTTAGTATTATTGTCATATCAAATTACTATGTTGTACACTGAAACAAGTATAATATTGTAACTCAACTATAGTTCATTAAAAAAAAATCTTTATGGAATCAAGAATTAAGAAATCTCTAAACCGAAGTAAAATTTCTCTTGACAATGAAATTAGTAACATATTTCTTTAAGATAATTTTCTTTAGACAATTGTGTTTTCTTAGTCTCACACTTAGTGTGTAAAACACACATGCATAAATACACACACACACACACACACACACAGTAAATAAGCCCAGTTGATAGAAAGCAATGAAAGAAAGAAGAGTCCAGTGATTTCAATGAGCTAGAACAAGGAGTTTGAGATAATTTAGGGTTATGTTTAAGTGAGAATCAACAAGTCTTAAAGTTCTATGCTTATTATTAAACATATATATTCTTTTAAAAATATTTTCTAAGAAAGTTTAATAATTTCCCTAATTTAAATTGATTCTTCCTTGAAAGAGTCTATGAAATAATACAAAAAATACACTTAAAACAAGCAGTACCTGGTATAATAAATGCCCAATATATGTTTCTCAACATTAATTTAACTGAGAATGGCCAGCTATAAACAAAATTCCATCTTCTATCCAGTCTTTAAATATCTTCAAATCATCTCATCCCCTTCAAGAATTTTCTGATTCCCTGGCTCAAAATTCAGTCTATAAGTACACACATATAATGAGCCCTAATAATGTTCTTGTCGCAGTGCTTCTTTTGGGATAAACCTTCAGGTTTTCTATCTTTTCCTCTCCTCTTGTTCCCACCAAGTGATCAACTGTTAGTTGGCAAAAAAGTAATTGTTACTATAGTTTTAAAAGGTGATAAAAGTGGCAATGTAGGTCTCCTCACGTGGCATAGAAACTTTTAAATATGGATCAAGGTAGTCACCTTGTCAAAATTTCACACAGGTCTACACCTCTGGAAAAAATACCACTACATTGTGCTTCTCATTGTGCTATAACTGATCCTGGGGCTGCCAACCTGATACAGATTGTATGTTACAAAATGCAGATCAAATTTGAGTGCTTCTTCTTAAATGCCTAATGGGAAACAGAAAAGCCCTGTAATGCTACACTAACTTATAAGGGCTGTGGCTCCACTTACAGAAACCAGAACAGCTTCCAGCTGGCACGGAGCCCACAGCTCAGACTCAGTCTCACATAGAGAAAGCCCTGAGAGAGGAGAAAGGGAACTCTGATTTGACAGAGGACTTCAAATAGCTTTCCTTTAATCTATCGAACTACACGAAGTATAGTATATGCCTAACGATTCTTCGAGGAAAAGATTCTATGTAAATGTTATCATTAAATAATAGTGATGACAGTCATAAAGAACCGAGTGACCCTAAAGCATAATATTGAAAGACAGTGGAATAATAATGATACCAACTGAGGAGAAAATTGATGTAAGTGAACGGCCTGATAGACAAGAAACGAATGCAGAATTATAATGAATTTTCACTGCCATGGTCTGAGAAACGTCTAATACAACCCAGTCATGTATAGTTAAGCAGTGTTTGTACTACTGCTCCTTAGTTTTCCTTCCATGATCCTCAAAAAGGTAAAAATTTTAAGATTATGTAAAACACACAGCTAAGAAGTAGGAGTTCAACTGCAGCCTCTAATAAATTGGAAACTGATACCTGGAGCTTGGTGTTAAGAAATTTTCTAAGGTCATCTCAGAGGGGAAGGGAGGACCAGGATCCCTGAGTGTCTGTTGCATGAAGGAAGAAGTAAAGCAGAAAGAGACAATAGGAGAATGTTTCATAGTGGCCAGGACTGCCCTAGAAATTTGCTGAAACCATCCAGTGGCTGTATGGGTATCAGTAGTTTGTTATTTTACAAAACGTAAGTTTCATGTCAAAATTAACAGCTTATTTGAAAATTTTAATTTTTTTCTAGTACTGTGCATTTCTTCCTTAACCCACCATCATTAATTTTCTGCCTTTATTATTATTTCACTGATGAAATGACTCCATTTCTCTCCTTGCTTCTACCTGTCCCTGCTACAGTCGCTTCTTGTCCTAAGTGTCCCTTCTGTCACGTTGATCTTATTAAAACATTTGTTTCTGACTTTGGACTCAAAAACAGTGTTACATTTATGAGATAAAAGTCAAGTTCTTAGCCTGAACCACTAGGTTCTTGATTTGGTTAGCTTCTATCATGACCATTTCCAATGGCTAATCTGAACAGGAATTTATTTGTGACTCATGTAAATTCCAGCTGAAACTAGAGAAGGGCCTCAGCTCCATGCAATCATTCAGGAACAAGAAATAAAGAGGTTCTGTGATCTTCAATGTGGGTATAAAATCAAGTCACCAAATGAGAAAGAGAGAAAGTGGAGATTTTTGTTAGACCTCCAATTCACATTCTACTAGCCAGGATCAGTCATGTGATCAAAATATCTGCAAAGGAGTTTGGAAAATGTGCCCGGTAGCAGAAAGAAATGGATTTACTGAACAGCGAGGCACTGTCTGTCTCAGATCTACACAGTCTGCTAAAAACTTCCAAACAACTCTAAACTCTTCATCAAATACAGCCTTGCTGTTGTTTAGCTGCTTCAGTCATGTCTGACTCTTTCCCAACCCCATGTCTGCAGCCCATCAGGCTCCTCTGTCCATGGGATTTCCCAGGCAAGAATACTCAAGTGGGTTGCCATTTCCTTCTCCTTACCTATTTATTCACTCCTGGCTATGCCCATCCTATTTATAATGTTTTTCAGCAACTAAGGCTGCCCTTGATCCACCTTATTTGGTCTCCACTTTCTCTGCACATCTAAACTCTACATACCTTTCAGAACAAGGTTTACATTTCACATTGCCCATGAGGCTTCCATGGCTTCATGGTCATCCCTGCTTCTTTAAAACAGAGAGCACTATTTTTCACATTATTTATTGAAAGATTCTGCTTCAAATATTAGTAGGCATCGTGAAGAGACTGTGTGTGCATAACCAAGTCATGGAATGAACTATAGGGCTACCTGTACCAAGAGTTAGCTGTATCAAAGGAAGATTGGCTTGTTTCAAAGTACGAACCAACTACACGCACTTCTGTGCATTTTGTGATAGTCCACACCACCCTGTGTACTCCACGACTTTTGGACAGACAAGACATGGAATCTGCCCATTCCATGGCCTAACAGGTCCGCAGTCTCTGGAACCCGCTTCTCATTGAAAGCAGTGAATCTCAGCTCTCACATTAGTGCAGAATGACTTCCTCCTTCTTTTTCCATAACTATTGGATACTAAGCTATTTTAAATAGGTTGGATGATGTAAAAGGCAAATTTCTGCCATGTGGCAAAGCAGAGAAAGCCAGCCTGCAGAAAGAAAGAAGAAAGCATCTGTTCAGGAAGAAGTGACACAACAAAGAGAAAGCTAAGAAAAGCCTGACATAGTTCTAATTTCTGGTCCATCTTCTCCTGAAACTTAACTGCATTTCTACCCATTGGTTCTGAGAAGCACCCCTATATCCACATAGCTGTTTTCCTTCTTTCCTTTTGCCATGTCAGCAATGTAGCACAGTGGTCAAGGATGTGGGACCTTGAGTCAGACAGACCCAGATTTGAATCTCAGCTCTGTCACTTACTACCCTTGTGATTGATGCAAACTATTTACCTCTCTGGATATCTGCTTTATGTTTTAAGATCTCATAAGTTTATAAAAAAGATACCCTTTGCTTGGAGAATCCCAGGGACAGGGAAGCCTGGTGGGCTGCCATCTATGGGGTCACACAGAGTCGGACACGACTGACGTGACTTAGCACCCTTTGTGAAATGTCTAAAATAGTGGCTTAGAGTAAATGGTCAATAAAAGTCATTGTTATCTTTTCAATACTCTACTTCACCTAATATTAACTGCTATTGGCTAGAAAAGACATCTGAATTATGGAAATGTTAAGTGAAATGTGGAACGATGTCTCAGGATTGATGAAATATAGTGATACTGTTATTACTAAGCCTCTGAAAAGTATCCAAGAGTCCTTAGCACACATTTTTCATAGGTCGTTTCAACTAAAACCCAAGGGTCACCAGGCCAGGTAGACCCAGAGCTCTTGCAACTGTTCTCCTCTCTTGTTAGAGACATAGACACTGTAACTATTATTAACATCCAGGTAAGTTTCTTATCAGAAGAATTCCAAATGCTACGTGTAAATTGAGTTTTTGTCTTTGGAAAAGTAACACTTCTCCACTTAGCTCAATGCTTCTCAGGTTGGAATGACAAGCAATAATTATTTGAGAATGAAAACTTTTTTATTCTGTTTTTCAATTTAGTGTGATAATTAATATGTGAAAGAGAAAAAAAAGGACATCTCCATTTTCATATGTTAGTTAGAATTAGCAATATTGACAAGATCAAGTAACTGTTTTGATCATTAAATAATTACAGATGCTATAGAATTTTGCAATAGAATAAAACACATGCAAATGCCAAAATTCTGTGTTAGTAAGTCACTGCCTTCAACATATGGAAATTTAATTTAATACAAATGCCTGAGAAGTGTCTAATCGTAGAAACAATACTAGTATCTAATGTATAAACAGTTGAGTTCAGTCTCTCAGTTGTGTCCAACTCTTTGAGACCCCATGGACTGCAGCACACCAGGCCTCCCTGTCCATCACCAACTCCTGGGGCTTACTCAAACTCATGTCCATTGAGTCAGTGATGCCATCCAACCATCTCATCCTCTCTCGTCCCCTTCTCCTTTTGCCTTCAATCTTTCCCAGCATCAGGGTCTTTTCTAGTGAGTCAGTTCTTTACATCAGGTGGCCAAAGTATTGGAGCTTCAGTTTCAGCATCAGTCCTTCCAATGAATATTCAGGACTGATTTCCTTTAGGACAGACTGATTGGATCTGCTCGCAGTCCAAGGGACTCTCTCAAGAGTCTTCTCCAACACCACAGTTCAAAAGTATCAATTGTTCGGTGTTCAGCTTTCTTTATAGTCCAACTCTCACATCCATACATGACTACTAGAAAAACCATAGCTTTGACTAGACAGACCTTTGTTGGTAAAGTAATGTCTCTGCTTTCTGATACGCTGTACAGGTTGGTCATAGCTTCTCTTCCAAGGAGCAAGCATCTTTTAATTTCATGGCTTCAGTGATTTTTTAGCCAAAGAACATAAAGTCTCTCACTGTTTCCATTGTTTCCCCATCTATTTGCCATGACGTGATGGGACCAGATGCCATGATCTTCATTTTCTGAATGTTGTGTTTTAAGCCAACATTTTCACTCTCCTCTTTCACATTCATCAAGAGGCTTTTTAGTTCTTCGCTTTCTGCCATAAGGGTGGTATCATCTGCATATCTGAGGTTATTGATATTTCTCTCAGCAATCTGGATTCCAGCTTGTGCTTCATCCAGCCCAGCATTTCTCATGATATACTCTGCATATAAGTTAAATAGGCATGGTGACAATGCCTTGAAATACTCCTTTCCAGATTTGGAACCAGTCTGTTCCATGTCCTGTTCTAACTGTTGCTTCTTGACCTGCATACAGATTTCTCTGGAGGCAGGTCAGGTGGTCTGGTATTCCCATCTCTTTAAGAATTTTCCACAGTTTATTGTGATCCACACAGTCAAAGGCTTTGACATAGTCAATAAAGCAGAAATAGATGTTTTTCTGGAACTCTCTTGCTTTTTTGATGATCCAACAGATGTTGGCAATTTGATCTCTGGTTCCTCTGCCTTTTCTAAATCCAGCTTGAACATCTGGAACTTCTCGGTTCACATACTTTGAAGCCTGACTTGGAGAATTTTGGGCATTACTTTGCTAGCATGTGACATGATGCAATTGTGTGGTAGTTTGAACATTCTTTGGCATTGCTTTTCTTTGGGATTGGAATAAAAACTGACCTTTTCCAGTTCTGTGGCCACTGCTGAGTTTTCCAACTTTGCTGGCATATTGAGTGTAGCATTTTCACAGCATCATCTTTTAGGATTTGAAATAGCTTGACTGGAATGTCATCACCTCCACTAGCTTTGTTCGTAGTGATGCTTTCTAAGGTTCACTTGACTTTGCGTTTCAGGATGTCTGGTTCTAGGTGAGTGATCACACCATTGTGGCTATCTGGGTCATGAAGATCTTTCTCGTATAGTTCTTCTGTGTATTCTCGCCACCTTTCCTATCTTTTGCTTCTGTTAAGTCCATACCATTTCTGTCCTTTATTGTGCCCATCTTTGCATGAAATGTTCCCTTGGTATCTTTAATTTTCTTGAAGATATCTTTAGTCTTTCCCATTCTATTGTTTTTCTCTATTTCTTTGCATTGACCATGGAAGAAGGCTTTCTTATCTCTCCTTGTTATTCTTTGGAACTCTGCATTCAAATGGGTGTATCTTTCCTTTTCGCCTTTGCCTTTAGCTTCTCTTCTTTTCTCAGCTATTTGCCAGGCTTCCTCAGACAACCAACAGTAGTAGGCAGAAAAAAGAACAAAAATACACATAATGTTTAATTGTGTGTTACATGAATAAAATTTTATTTGCTTTAAAGAAGTTTTGTATTGTCTAAGAAGTTTGCAGGAGTGCGAGTAGCTAGTTCAAAGACAGACATAATGATTCATAATTCTGTAGAAAACTTGAAGTCATAAGTACTTACACATTCTCTAAGAGTATCATAGAACTTACCCCATGAAATTTGTCTCTACCTCTCCAGCCCAGCTGGAAGGACAAATCAGAGCAGTGGACATGTTGAAGATTTCTTTTTTTAAAAAGTGTAATTCATATCTAATGTCATGGTATTACATTAGTTACATTAATTGGCAAGGACAAATATCAGAGGCCTTGCATAATACAACAGTATTAACTACTTTAATAAATATTGTTGACTACCTATTCTGGGCCACAAGCAGAGTGTTATGGATTCTAAAGCAAATTAAAGGATCTCAGAAAGATATAAAAACTCAAATTTTATTTCATTATAAAGACTTATGCCAAAGAGAAAGAAAAAATAATAATAATGAGTGATATAGGGTTCCAGGTATCCCAATTCGAAACCTACTTTTAGTCTCCAAATATCTTTCAGGACACAACTCCCCTTCTGACAGCAACTGTGTAGGTGGTGAGGAAGGAAATCCAACTTACATATGAAAAGTGTTCTTTATCACAATGACACCATCTGTCTCTCTGTTTCCTCACTCTGGTAAGTCCAAATCTTCTAGAGAGCTCCTAAGACATGAAGTTTACTATCCCAAGACATACCTAAGGCTCAAATGCATGTATGAATAATGGGGATGATCTCTTGTCTAAAAATAATTGTCATAGGGAAAAGAAACAACCTGAGAACAAAATAAGACATACGACTGTGAACCAAGTGGAAAGATGAGCAAAAGTTGGAGTTTTCCATATGGGAAAACAAAAGTAGTTTGGAAATTCTCAAAATCACAGCACCAAGCAAATGATAGGTGCTCAATATATTTCTTTTTTTTTAATTTTTTTTTAATTTTAAACTTTACATAATTGTATTAGTTTTGCCAAATATCAAAATGAATCCACCACAGGTATACATGTGTTCCCCATCCTGAACCCTCCTCCCTCCTTCCTCCCCATACCATCCCTCTGGGTCGTCCCAGTGCACTAGCCCCAAGCATCCAGTATCGTGCATCGAACCTGGACTGGCATCTCGTTTCATACATGATATTTTACATGTTTCAATGCTAAATACATTAAACTATAGAGATAATGTCTTCCTATATAACAGGAGTCAGCAAACTATGATCTAAAGGCCAAGTACAGGTCCCTGCCTCTCACGAACTTTATAAAATTTTGCTGGAACAGTCATGGTCATTTGTTTATACAGTTTGTAGCTGCATCTGAGCTAAAGTGGCAGAGTTGACTTGTCAGTATAGAGAACAAATGATCGACAAAACCTGAAATAGTTGTTATATGGCCTTGTATTGAAAAAAGTGTATTTACTCTAGACATAAGAATCAGAAACTCTCCCATCATCCTTGCCAAACCTACCAGAGCATTCTCTCCCATCCAAACGCATTTTTCTTATTTTCTTATAATTCCAAGGCTGGAGTTGCCTTTAAATACTCTCCGCTTTCTTCTTGTAGGGCCTGACTTGCTGCAATTTATCACCTGTTAGGTCCATAAGGAGTCTACAGAAAGCCCATTACTTATTCTTTCTTGCATAAATACATTCCTACTGTCTAAAGGATAAGTTTGTAGTGGAGCAATTTCTTTGAAGAATCATGTGGAAACAATAGATACAGTGGTAAAATATGCACAGTAAAATAATATGAGATTATCCAGCATTCCCAAGTCTTTGATGAAGCAGAGAAAAAAAGAAAGAAATGAGTATACATATATGCTAAAGATTTAAAACAAATGAAAGAAAATCGTGAATCATTAAGATGGAGCTGATTCCATGCTTGAGATCCACTGATTTATTTACTTCAGTAAATGTATAAGTAAATCCATTTGATATTTAAATCTCCCTTTATGTAATAGTTTTACAGATATCAAACAAATGGCAGGAAATTTTAAATGTGTTTGCTAAAGAGGGAACTTTTGTAAAAGTTTTAAGAAAGTATGACTAAGTAGAAATAGTTTTATTTATTAGAGGCTGTACATTTAAACTAGTAATTATTTTTCAACTACTAATTATAAGACCCTTTATATTTAGTATAAAATATTATAAGACCCTTTATAATTAGTATAAAATATTATACTTATTTTGCCAATATAACAGAAATTAAGTAAATTAGGGGTATATGCTTCACAAATATTTACTGAATATAAACCATATTCTCGCTCAGTCGTGTCTGACTTTTTGCAACCTCATGGACTGTAGCCTGCCAGGCTTCTCTGTCCATGGGATTCTCCAGGCAGGAATATTGAAGTGGGTTGCCATGCCCTTCTCCAGGGGATCTTCCCAAGCCAGGGACTGAACCCAGATCTCCCACATTGCAGGTGTATTCTTTACCAGCTGAGCCACCAGAGAAGCTTATCAGAGTCTAACAGCTGCTAAAAATGAAAGACTCTAAGTTTACTTTTAGGAAGTTTAGAATCTACTAGAGACATTAGTCGGAGAAGGCAATGGCACCCCACTCCAGTACTCTTGCCTGGAAAATCCCATGGATGGAGGAGCCTGGTAGGCTGCAGTCCATGGGGTCGCTAAGAGTCGGACACGACTGAGCGACTTCACTTTTCACTTTCATGCATTGGAGAAGGAAATGGCAACCCACTCCAGTGTTCTTGCCTGGAGAATCCCAGGGATGGGGGAGCCTGGTGGGCTGCTGTCTCTGGGGTCGCACAGAGTCGGACACGACTGAAGTGACTTAGCAGCAGTAGCAGCAGCAGAGACATTAGCGCAAATAACTGCCCCCACTCAAACTGAGTTTTATAATAACAAAGACCAAAGTTTTTTGGTCTTTTTAACCAATGTTAAAACCAAAGACCTGTTCTTTTCCTAAGAACACATTCACACTGCCCTCTCAGAGACTCAACCCTAAGCAACATGTTCCATTAGGCATGTTATTTCAGTAACTGACAATTATGGCCAGGCACTGTGCGATTGTTCAGTCACTAAATTGTTTCCAACTCTTTGTGACCCCATGGACTATAACACGCCAGCCTTCTTTGTCCTCCACTATCCCCCAAAGTCTGCTCAAACTCATGTCCATTGAGTCGGTGATGCTATCCAACCATCTCATCCTCTGTCGCCCGCTTAGCCTCCTACTCTCAATCTTTCCCAGCATCGGGGTCTTTTTCAATGAGTCAGCTCTTCACGTCAGGTGGCCAAAGTATAGGAGCTTCAGCTTCAGCATCAGTCCTTCCAATGAATATTCAGGGTTAATTCCTTCAAGATTGACTGCTTTGATCTCCTTGCAGTCCAAAGGACTCTCAAGAGTCTTTTCCACCACCACAATTCGAAAGCATCAATTCTTCAGCACTCAGCCTTCTTTATGGTCCAACTCTCACATGCATACATGACTATTGGAAAAACCATAGCTTTGACTATTTGGACCTTTGTTAGCAAAGTGATGTCTCCACTTTTTAATATGCTGTCTAGGTTTGTCATAGCTTTCCTTCCATGGAACATGCATCTTTTTTTTCATGGCAGTCACCTCTGCAGTGATTTTGGAGCCCTAGAACATAAAATCTGTCACTGCTTCCACTTTTTCCCCCTTCTATTTGCCATGAAGTAATGGAACCAGATGCCATGATCTTAGTGTTTTTAACAGAGTTTCAAGCCAGCTTTTTCACTCTGCTCTTTCACCCTCACCAGGAGGCTCTTTAGTTCCTCCTTGCTTTTTCCCATTAGAGTGGTATCATCTGCGTATCTGAGGTTGCTGATTACAATTAAATGAGTTAATGCAAATGAAACACTGGCCAGGCACTGTGTTAGTGCTTTATTTGCATTAATTCATTTAATCCAAAACAGAACCCAGTAAGGAAGTTCTGATTATCATACTTCATCACAATATCCATGGTTAGATATGCCATTACATTATGTACCACCAATAAAGGAAAAAAAAAATTACCAATTAAATCATGACATTCCACCAGCTCTAAGAGTCAACCTGACTTCAGAGTAGTTATCTGTACTCCTTAGATACAATTAATGATGGATATACATGCCATTTTTCAAGCGAGAAAATCAGAATGCAAACAGGTAAATTTTTGTGTGTTATGTTACTTAGGTAAAAAGTGGCAAAACAGTCTGACTTGAGAGTCCATAACCCTAAATACTGAGCGTCACTGCATATAACAGAAAACTGGGAGTAACATAATGGATTTACTAAGAAACACAAAGGTGTTGGCTGCAGGCACAAACGGCAGGAAGCAAAGTCATAGGAAATATAGAAGCTGCCTCAAAGAAGTCTTTTTCTTCCTGTATTCTGTGATTCATTCTATACAAGCTCCTGTTATTTCAATGGTATTTGGGCTATTCATACCTCCCTTTTATTGCATTATAATCATGTTGAGAGAGATCAACCAAAAGAAAGAGAGCAAGTCCAATCCATAAGTATGTGTTAATTCAGAACACATTGGGGAAATAGTAACAAGTACCATACACCCAGGACTTCTACATAGCAGCCATGGATATATACAAGACTAGAATCTAATATTTTAAGTGGTGAGGCACATATTTATATATTTATATTCTGTAATAAGGTATAAATTTATAAATTACATATTTTAATGCATATGGGATTCTCTTTGCAAAAGGCCTTTGGGAACAGAATATTAATATAGGGAGTATCTGACTTAGGTTACTACCTGCAAAGAAGAATAAACTGCAAAGCTGTGAACTGCCTAAGGGCCAAGACTGTATGTTATCCTAGCACTTAGCACAGTAACTTCCACAAATCAATAAGGTGTTTTCTTTTCCCTGAAGCAAACTCATGACTTTTAACACTTTCATCATAAAAGCAAACTCTTTGTTCATTTGGCAAGTCGTCGTGTTTTGGTAAAAGATTGCTATCTATATCACACACAGTGTGTTGGCTGAGTATGCCTTCTTGACATGAAATGTAGGATTTCAGGATTTCCAGTGTAAGTGTGAAACTGAAGTACATTTTCAATTGTTCATGACTCCAATGGGCCAGAAAAAGAAAGAACCTGTACGTATTCCAGACAGCCTTAGCGATCAAAGCATACTTAGATCCACAGTTTGTAAACTTCCTGAGACAGAAGAACAAGAAATAGGACTTTGCAACTTATGGATCTTTTCTATTGACCCTCCTTGGGTCATTAGTAACCATGTCTCTTGCAGTGAAGTTTGAAGTTATTTTATGAGATCTACTTTGGATGAGACCAAGGCCACCCTAGATCATATGTTTTGGCTTATCCAGTCCTAAAGAATTTGAACCCAAAATGAAACCTCATTGCCTTACATCATGTTCAAACTGAATTTTCCTTTCTAACACCAGAATGTATTTCAATCTAATTGCAGTTATTTTGTCCTATCTCATCCCCTATAATCAAAGTATCATTTTAAAATGTTAAGAAACTATAGATGTCAAGAGTAATTGGAAATGAAACAAAATGTAACAATTTGTTCTTTCATGAGTTAGTCTCCATATCAAAATATAAACGAAAAAGGGATTTTATATCTGGCATCCTCTAACATAATGCTAAGCAAAGAACTGGACCGAGAGAAGAAAAGTGGCAAAGGGCAGAAGGGAAAAATTAAAAGTCTGTGTAGAACAATGATTGTTTACTTTAAATGCAAGGGATATTCTTTTGAAGTGAATATTGTGCTAAGTGTTAAGCCAAAACCAAAATTATATGAATGGAAAGAAAGTAAAGGCTTTTGAGTCCCCGATGGATTTTTTAAATTCCTGTGGAAAGTTTGATGGGCTGTCTTTCTTCTTATAAATAAACTATTGTGGTTTCAAGACATGTGTTGCGTCTTGGTTTATTTAATTCTGAATAGCAGAAAGAAAGAGTCACTTGGTGGGTAATACACAATATATTAGCATTCAAAGTAAATACAACAGATCATGTTTAAATTTAAAAGGGTCTGCCTCAGAATAAAAGCCAAAAGCCAATATTAAAAAGGGCATTGTGGTTGTGAAGAAAATCCAGTCTCCATAAAAATAATTTAAGCTAAATTATGGCAAGAGAAATGTTCCTCGCTGGGCAGAACTCAGCCTAGCCTAGTCAGTTTGATTTAAAAATCATTCAACATTTGCTCTATTATTTGAGAAGGTAGAATTATTTGGTTGTTTGAATTTCATCTAATTTATAAATTTCAAAATTTTCCTCACAGTTTCACTGTCTCATATCAATGCAATATATAATAAAATTGCCTGAGAAACAGGCATAAGAATTTTTTTCAATTTAGAAAAAACATTTTGATTTTTAAACTTACAGAGTCTTTAATTCTAAATGAACCCCTGGAGAAGGGAAAGGCTACCCATTCCAGTATTCTGGCCTGGAGAATCCCATGGGCTCTATAGTCCATGGGGTCGCCAAGAGTAGGACTCGACTAAGCAATTTTCACTTTCACTTTATGCCAATGACCCTTGGAAATACAGATATTTCAGAAAATTTTTCAGTAATCTTAGTTTGATATCACCCAAACAATATATTTTAAATCAGATAGAAAATGTTCAAAATTACAAAAAAAGAAAAAAAAAAGAAATCTGCGGAAAGAAACAAGAGGGGATTTCAAATCCTAGGGGGAAAAATAATATTTAACTGATTGATCCCAAGAAAATTACATTCCAAATTTATACCAATTTTGAAAACCTCAGAGAATCAATCTTTATGCAATGCAGAATCTAGAGATCTCCACTGAATTATAATAAGGTGCTTCTCTTCTTTATCTATTTTTCCTTTATTGGGGTCATAGCCCTCTATTCACTATTTATAATATTTGGTTGGGGGTTGCACGCAGAGATTGACAAGGATAAACAGGAGAGAAAAATTTCTAGGCCACCATCCAATCATTTTAAGTTTCTTTGGATTAAAAGATATAACATTTATAACTAATTTACAGCAGCTATCTTGCATAATCATATCAGCATTTTTTTTTCTGCCTTCTCCATTTCACAACGTACATAAACTGAAGGCAATTTGCCCCATATAAGAAATCATTCATTTTATCTTCGTATGAGTTTGAAATTACAGTCTTTCAATATTTGCTAGTGTTGTAAATTCAACATATCCATGTCCACAATATTTCAACTTCCATTTTCATTCCACTTTTACATGTTCACTCCAGTAGGAATTTCCCAAAAGTGTGCTCAGAAAACCACCTCCATCAGAATTAATGGGGCACATTTGGAAAATGCAGATTTGGGGGTTCAAGCCCAATCCTGCCATGTCAGAACCCCAGTGGATGGGATCTGGAAATTAACCTGTTTTACAAGTTTCCCAGATGATTCTTGTAGGTATTCCATTTTGAGAATCACTCATATAACATATATTCAGGGGTAATTGAGAATGAGAGGATGCAGGGAAACAAAAGCTAATTTTATGAATATGTATAACAAAACAAGAAAAGCCTATATAAAAGTAATTCAAAGTAGTGGCGAGAGCAAAAATTTGGGCTAATGGATGCAAAACTCAATTTCAGATAAGAGACAGATAGATAAATAGATAGACACCTACATATACAAATAGAAAGACAGACACTCCTGATCCATCAGTGCCAGCAGACACCTAAGGAAAAAGCATTTTAATAAACGGATGCATTCCCTCTTCCAGTGACTTGCTTATATAGTATGCACATTATTTTCATTTTCATTATCCAATTGCCAGTATTTTGCAGACATTGTGGAGATCTTGTTATAAAAACTGTTAATTTTATTAAGGCAAACTTTCCTGTATTATATGTAATGATTTGAGTACTGAATTCTAAGTTTTAGTGTATAATATAGTGGTTTATTGGGCTGTCCCATGAGCAGGTTTTTTAAAATACTGTGTGAAATAAAATCACTCCCTAAATATCCCTGCTCTAAAAACCCAATAGCTGAACATCTCTCAAATTATAATGAGCTCAACTAACTAAAGAAGCTCAACTCACCACATTACTAGGTTTAAGAAGGAATGTTAATAATAAAATTATACCTTTGCTTTTGGACATAGTTAGCAAACAACTAATAATTTCATTCAAAATACCATTATAGTTCAAGCTATATTTGATAATAATTTTTCACCAAGCAATATTTAAATTGATGTGCCACCTAACATATGTTCAAAAAACATTTTTGGATGAACTAATGAGTTAAATGATTGGCTAGGAAATCCATACAGCATTTCATGCAAATTTAACCTTTACCATTTAAGGGAGGTAAAAAGTTATTAGAAATTGTAGGGATTTAACTCTGAAAAGGAAATACTCTAATCATTGCCTTTAAATTGTATGCATTAATATAGTTTAACAGTCTTCAGAGATTTCATGGCAACTGTTTATTTTTTTTTACAGTATCACTACTTATCTCTGTGTCAGGATTACCAATACTCTGAGTGTAAAACAAAATATAGTTAGGCTGCAGAGGCAACGAGAGCCCGAAGACACAGGCTCTAGTGGCACACTGCTTGTGCTGGAATCTCACCTCCCCACTTCACTACGGGTTCTAGAGAAAACTAGCCTATCTCGGCCCCATTGCCTTTTCTGTAAAATGGGAATAATGGTGATAATAGTAACTGTCTTTTAAGATTGAATGAGATAATTCACCCCTACTGAATCACACATCTCCAGCAACTGCTGGTTATTATTGAAATTTTTATCCAATTTTTGTTTTCATCATGCCTTACTTTTCTCCTTGCTTACTTTAAAAATAATTTGAAATTTAAAATATATTTACAGTAATATACTGCTTTAAACTGTTATACACGTGTATATATGTACACATGTGTATATATGTACATGTGTATATATGTACATGTGTATATATGTATGTATGTGTGCATGTATATACACGAACATCTATGTATATACATGCACATATGCATATATACACACACATATATGTCTATCGCAATATAAGACTGCATTCTAACTGTTAAATAACGTTTGAAAGCCAACATAATATTAGTTGCCCTGTTAGTCGAATTCAAAATTCAAACTGTGCCTACTTATTTATATATATTATCAAGTATGTATTATAATAGTTCTTTAAATTATACATTCTTATTTTTATTCTCATTTTACAGATGAGGAATGTGAACCTCATACAAGAGAATTTGCCCACAGCCACAAGGCAGAAAACACCCAAGCCATGATTAAAAACATTTTGACTCCAACATATATGGTTTTTGTATTATGTTATAATGCTTTCCATCACTGTGGGACTTTTAGCAGGTAAGACATTTAAATGACCTGTACTTAGGAAACTTCTTTTCAATGCAGGTAAGGAGTGAACCAGAGCAGTAAAGAGTGTTAAAGAAAACCAGTGGAGAAGATAAGAGACTAAGCTGGTGAATGGCTGGGATCTGCATATTCTGGCCAAACTAACCCTCTGCGCTAGGTTGCATTCTAAGATGATTTCGCCCTGGTGTCCATTTCCTTAAATGACTGCTGTCCACAGCTTCTTAAATCCATGCAGTAGCCATCCTGGAGAAGAATGCCTGAAATGAAACAGCTGCAAGGGTTCAGATGCCCTGTCAATCTCATGCGTCATTTTCCATCAAAGCCTTCTTAGCCCGACAAGCAGTTCTGTGGTATTCTTAGTTAGGGCCTACTTAGTCGGCTCAAGCACTGTGACCTTTCTTTTTATGGCAACCTATTCAAACGACTTCACTTGCCCAGTATCTCCCATTCACACCATTGTTCTACAACCCCTTATTTCACACATCTCCTTAGGAGAGATGTTTTCTGAATTGTGTTCGACAAATTAGCATCATTTTCTTCTCTCATTTTTAAAAATGACTGATAAAAACCTATCTCACCAACAGCAGGTCCTGATGACAAGCTATTTTCAAGGCCCATCCAGAGAGAAGTTTGAATTACTATGGTTGATGCCCTGAGTAAGTTAGAATTATGTTGTGTTGCTTAGGAATACAGAGTTGGCTCTAGCCTAGGGATCTCAGAAACTCCCTGTACTTGGTTAAGTGTCTTTCTACCATTTCTGATTTAGTTTTTTTTTTTTTTTTTTTACTGCCTACCACAGGAAGCTAAAATTGCAGCAATTTCCAGGGTCAGATGGGGAGAGAAGTCCTGGATGAAATTTAGACAGAACCACACACTTCCCTTCCCCAAACCCCCCAAGATGTGGCCCCTGGAAAAGGCCTTTCATAAAAAGAACCTATCAGTTAAACGTCTCCTTTGTGGGCAGATCTGGCTCCGGCTAAGTCTAAGGTGTATAAAGAGAGTGGAAGTTTTTACAGCAATTGCCCAAAATTGTGTTTTAATTTCCATACACACATTTGGAATCTTGCGTTATTTTTAGTTTTTGCCATCACTGTTCAAACAAAGCAGCAGGTTAAACTCTTTCCTCTCCAATCATATGAAAACCTCACATAACAAAAGTCCAGAGCTACTTTTTTAGACCAAGCAAATACAGACAAGCAGACCTTAAAGCTCCTCTTGTCTTTTCTCTCAGCTTCAGTCTAAACTACGAGAAGTCTTTCTGGGGGGAAAAAAAAGTATAATTCTTAAAATGAGTCTTTAAGAGACCTAATAAGCAATCATTCTGCCTACAGTTGTTCTAAAGTACATGAAGAATAATCTATAAAATACAAGACACGAGGTACCATGTCCTTCTGAACTGTTTCATTTTTAGGACAGTTCCTGGAGATGTGTATTCTGACAGTTTGTTTTGAAATAATAACCATAAAGACTACTTCAGTCCTTTAATCGCATAATCAGCAAATATGTATTAAATGTGCACTATGTACTGAGCCTTAGGCTGAGTTAAGAAGAAAACAGTGTCTTTGTCCAGACCTGGCCTTCAATGAGTCACAGTCCAGAAGGGAGATCAAACTATAAACAAATCATTACAACACAATGTGGGAAGTGTTGATATGTGTATGTGTGTAAAGTGCCATAAGAACACTGAAGAATGAGCAATTTGCCATGCAGGAAGTTAAAAAAAAAAAAAAGCAATTAAGAAACACTTTACCAAAGAGGTGGTATTTTAAGCTGAGTTGTTTGATCAAAATCAGAGTATCTCAGGCAAAGGCCTAAAGAGAATAAAACACATATTACATTCAGACAATCAAAGTAGTTTATGTTAGATTTCAAGATGAAATTTTAAAAGTAGAAGAGAGACAAGGTTTCCTGACAACTTCTGAGGAATTTGATCATTAACCTGGAAGCAATGGGGAACCTTTGAAAAACTGTATTAAGTATATTCAAATAAGAGACATATTAGCAAGTCAGTGCAGCAACATAGATAGGAAAACAGAAGGACCCAAAGTAAGCCAGTAGGAACCCAGACAAGGGGACAAAACCAGGAACAATCGAGGAAAAATAAGCAGAAGCCTTGGACGCCTGAGTTGTTGAGGAGGCTGAGAGAGGAAAAAAAAAATGGAATCAGAGATAATTTCAATAACTTCAGAGGAGGCGTTTAGCTGCAAGTGGTAAGACACCCAGCTCAAAACAGTCAAATAAACAACAATCTCATACCAGTAAACTGTGCAGAGGTTGGAAGAGCCACAGTTTCATGGGGGCAAACCTGATTATCTATGACTCTCTTGCACGGTTCACTTCCACCTGGCAGGCTTTTTGCTAAGTTGGCCCTCCACATGGTGGGGAGAGGACTGCCAATCCTACCTGAGCCTCACACTTTCTTCTGGTTAACACACAGGAGGGACAGTCAGTATCTCTTACAATCTGAGCTTTGTTATCCTTAGACCGGCTTTAGGTCTCTGCCCACCCTGGATCAGTATTCGTGACAGTAAGAAAGTATTTGCTAATTACTTAGGTGAAGGTTTCCAGTAGCAATCACTATGTCAAGAGAGACAGAATTATCCTAAATTTAGACTTACCTGGTCCTAGGTATGGAGCTGGAAATCATATCAATTCCATTGAAAATTCATGTCTGCTACATAATTGAATCTAGAGAATATATGCAATGACCATTAACATGCAAAGCAAAATCACTTTACTTTACAAACACATTACTATGTTAGCAAGTGGGCAAGACTGACTTCTACAAGCAATGTCAAGGCTGAAGAAGTAACTGCTTTATTTCCTGCCTGTTTTTGCAGAATCACACTATTCAGTAATTTGTAGGTTACTACCTGAAATCTGCAGACAACAGGCACTTAGATGTATAATTATACCTTTCTTAAAAATATGATATCTTGGAACATCAACCACAGAATTCTGTAAATTTGGATAAAGTCTCTATTTCTTCCTAAATACTATCCCTGACTATTTAGGAATAAATCAATTAACAATATCCATTTTAAAGAATGCTCTAATACATGTTCCTAACGCAGGGAATAGGAAGGTAACTTTTCTACTATTTTCTACTTTCTGTTGTTTTTATTTTTATTTTTTGGTAGATTTAATCAACTTGTAGGTTTCTATTGGAAATATACTTATCCAGGTTAATCTCACTGTTGGTTATTATAAGGAAACTATGAATTGGTTTGAAATAAATGCATTGCCTTAGAAATTGAAAACATATGTTAACTGTTCAAAATATCAATTTTTTCAACCAAAGAAAGTAGCAAAAAGTCTTGCTTAACTGAATTTTAATATTTCCTTTGCTATCTGATGAAGATTACACATTTTTTATTGTGTAAAGGATGGAACATAGTTTAAAATGTGATTTATTTTACTTTGGAATTTAATAGCACCTGCTTTGTTTTCACTGAAATCCATTAAAGTATCTTCTCTTAGTTAAGCCATACACTTCATTAAAGAGAGCTGAATATCACGAGCTTAGCTGGATGCCATTATGAAAAGAAAGACTATTTCACCATATATTGTGTATTGCATTATATTGAATGTGAATTGATTACAAAAGCCATCAAAATGTTACCAATGTTTAGTGTTTTATATATATATATAAGTGCAGATTGATGTTTAATAGTCATCTTGACACAGTCGTCTAGTGTCTACGTTGTTAAACTTATCTGCAGAGCATTTTCAATTATACAAAACTACAGGGATTTCAGTCTCTGGTGCATTTTCAGAATTCCCCCAATGATACCACTGTCTAAACAGCAACCTGTCAAGATGAAATGACAGCTGGGACAACTGCAGAATAAGTATCTGCTCCAAGAACTTCTGCAGCGTTCCCGACCACACCTTTCTTCTCAATGCACCCTCTCCGTGGTTTCCATGGCTCTATTCTTGTGTACTTTTATGATTTTCCTCCCAGTTCCCAGTATGCTTTCATTCTCTTTAATTGCCTCTTTTTCCTTACTGCAGAACTTAAATATTGCTATTCCCCAGGCCCTTGTATAACAGTTTTTGCCCTTCATTAATATCTATCTACCAATAGCTACATTCTAAGGTATGTTCCAGGCAAGATTCCTGATGCAAGGGAAAAAGTGCAAAGTAAGCATCAAACCAGCCTGTGCTCTAGATGAGCTTGTAATATGGTTCAGTCAAATAGATAATCAGGTTCATCCAAGTTCCTTCCTGTATCAGAACATTTACATTTATCTTCTCACCTGAGTGATATAAAGTGCTGTACCTGAAGACTGTATTTTATTACATTGTTATGACATCTTAGGAACACATACAATAAAATCTAGTCCTGAATTTCCCTATTACTCGACAGATTCAGTTATGTCTGACCCATTCCTATTGTGTGGGGATTTTTTAAGAAAATTATGCTGAACCAAGCAAAACAGCATTGTATGATATACCTTAAGTCATCTGATTAAAAGTCTAAATGCCTAACCAGTTTTACTGATGCAGAATTTGTACTGGGAAAATAATGGAGACACTTAATATAAACAACTCTGAAATGGAGCATTTTAAAAAATCCTTTTTTCCTCCTCAACCCAGACAAAAAGCCACACCAGAAGTTAAAGCAAAACATCCTGATTAGATTAGCACCAACTTCACTGGTGGCCAGCAACTGACTCCCTAACAGGGTGGGGCAAGAAAAGAAAGTTACTTGTTCTTTTCTAGGGCTGACTGCCTGCAACAGCCTTTATTTGGGCAGTAGCCTGAAGCAACCCATCCATTATTGGAACCATGACTGAGGCAGGTTTATTGTTTTCCTTTGTGGAACCCCAAAGGACATAATGTTTATTGTTCATTTCCTCTACATAGTGACTGTCTATCCAACCTAAGTAATGTAGGGTCCAAACTTGGGTTTGGCAACCTCTAGCCTCCAGGCTAAATCCCATAGGGATAGTACTAGTGAATGCCAGGCCTGGCTTCAAGTTTAAAAATTCCCTTGGCCAAATCTCATAACATACATGGTTTATCCAGATGTTGGGAGTTAGTCCCAGAGACCCAATCCTTCTCCAGACCGGGGGGAAAAACAACCACAACTCTCCTACTCTTCCTGATATCCTTGAAGGTCTTGCCCTTAACATGTTGGCATTCTATCAAGAATTCTGTACTGGGCATCCCTATAAGTTATATGTTGCCCAAGGACAATGACTTTGTCTTACTTGTATCGAGTGATCTAGAAGTATATGTTGACTTGACTTTGTCCCCAGTGGACACTACAGCACCACCCAGTGTGCCGCGAGAACATGCCTTCTCCATGTCTTGAGTCTTATCATGCAATACTTTGAATAAAATGCAATGACCAACTTCAGGAGAGCACTTAGTGCTATTTTTACATGATGCATAAATTAATGAAAATGTTGTTAACTACACACAATTCACATAAGTCATATAAACCTCCCAATGACCCTTTGAGCCATGAAGTATCAATAGGAAGGGAATACCGGTCAGCTAAACTTTACTGTCTCTAAAATTCCTGAGCTTTTCTCTAAACCTTCTACCCTATTCTAACTCCCAGCTTTTAACCAACACTGAAGTTGGGCTATTCAGGCAATGGAGAATGAGAAAGTCAGATCATGAACATGATCTGTCTTCGTGCCAATGCTGCAGAATCACCCCACTGGTCAAGCCGAGGAATGCGAGTCTCTAGTACCATCCCGTGTGTCTGGCTCCAGGCCCCAAAATACCGTTGGCAACAAGCATCCAGTTGGCAACTGGATCTTTCAGACTTGCTCATAAACACACACCTATATATACACCCACATATCACATTTCCTTGCCCAATGAGGTAAGGATGCCTTTTTTGTCTTGAGTTTCTAGTAATAACCCTAAACTATGGTGGGCTAAAATGTCATCCGGCTTATGGTCATATCCACAAGTGCTTTCTTAAGAGGTTTCCTGACACCATGGCTTCCAATGTTGGTATTTTTAAATCTGCTTGCACATTAAAACTCCCATACCTCTGGTATCAAAAGCAAGTGATCACATGAAACAGAAACATACTCTGCCCATGAACAAGGAGACTGTTAGCTTGTTTCAGTGTCAAAATGTCATCTGTGCTGGTATATATTTTTTTTTAATTCTCTGAAAAAAAATATGTTTCTCTTCCTCTGTTAAAAATTTAAAGTGAATTGAAAACTCTTTGGGAATGCAACCCCTGTGTGATTGACAGTGACAAGCACACATACCTTGAAAGCTCCACTGTAATGTTTACACTTAATAAAAACAAATACTGTGGCATCTGAGAGTAGCCTAGTCAGCCATGCAGCTTTCTACCTGGCATCTTGTAAATTAATCTGGGTGTTTATGCTGTAGATCATTCATGATGAACATATTGCTATAGCAACATGCATTTCTTCCATTTTTTTTCCCTGCTAATTACACTAACATCACCATCAGCTACTAAATCTTTGAATTACTAATGAGTGTATGTGAAAAGCAATGTCTTGATAACACTCTTTCAGTATGTCCTTCTCTACAAAGTAAGGAAAGAAAAGATGCATATAATTTATTTTCAATTTTTTGTTAAAATTTGTCAATATAAGGTTAATCCATACTCAAATTTGAACATGTTAAATAATTTGGGAAGTGTCTATTTAGAGCAACACGTATTTCAAAGAGGAAGAACATGGTATCCTACGTAGATTTCTTTCCTCCCATGTCCATACCACACTATCTTTGTTTGTACCTACATTACATTAACATTTGACCACAAGGAAGTTTTATTTATACCCATGAACAACTCAGGCTCCTATATTTCTAAGTAGCTCAACCAACATGTATCACAAACATCAAATCTATTTAAATTAAGCTTTTAGTTGAGCACCTAATAAAAGATTGCAGAAAATTTAGTTGAAATGCAGCGTGTAGGTAGACACTTCTATAAAATTCATATTCATCAACACTAAGGATAAAGAAGGACCAGTTGACGTAATGCCCTGACCCATTAATTTAAAAACTATTGATGTATAATTGACTTCCAATATTATATTAGCTTCAGGTACACAACATAGTAATTCAGTGTTGTCTGTCTGTTTGCTCTGCACAGCTTTCAGAAGCCTAGTTCCGTGACCAGGGATTGAACCTGAGCTGTTGACAGTGAAAGCATGGAGTCCTAACACCGTGAATTTCCCGATGTTTTTATACATTACAAAACGATTATTAGGAAAAGTCTAGTTACCATACAAAGTTACTACAATATCATTGACTATGTTCCCTACACTGTATATTTATTTTATAACTAGAAATTTATATACCTTAATCCCTTTCCCTTACTATACCCATTCCCCCAACCCATAGCTAGAAAAGGCTCTATTAAGTATTCAGCTCAGTTGCGTATTGAGTAGTTTGGAAAGTTCTTTATGTGGTCACACAAACAGATATTTCCTAGTCATCTACGGATTAAATTACTAGTGCTTATTCCAAATATGTCTAAATGTAGTCAAGTTGTTTAGGCCAAAAGCCTGTCTCATCCTTAGTAAAGTTGAAAATTTCTGAGATGATTCAACAAGGGTGAAAATAGAGGTTTCACCTATTCAACACATATTTGAATGTCAGAAACAAATGAGGAACAAAGGTGGGAGAAAGACAGCTGGATTCCCCTAGCTAAATAAACTACTTCAATAAAACTTAATGATCTCTGCTGACTGTTAGCCAGATTGACCCCACACAACTTCCTCTTTTTTAGGTTTTCCCATCTATTCTAAGTTAACTAGTAGTGAAAGGCTATCAAAATGGTAAGAAAGGAATTGAGTCACTGGGGCTTTAATATGCTACCCAATATCCTAATTCCAAAGTTGTTTGTCCAAAACTTAAGAATTTTGATGTATTATTGAGCAGATCTCACTGTGCAAATCATGAATATACGAGACTACTTCTGAGTCTTTCAATGTTCACGTGTAGAAATAAGGATAAAATGTTTGTCATGCAGCAAGAAAAAAATACAATAAATTAACCATAAAATGAATGAATCATGAAGACCAAAGCAATTACCATTTACCTGTTGAGGTCAGTATCATTATTTCTCTTGCTATTTATTCCAGCGTCACTAACTTAAACGCTGAAAAATCTGAAGTGATGGGTTCATCCGACATGTGTCTCCTTCAGCAAAACTGTTCTAGCTGTGCTCACTGGATTCTGTAACACCTACATTTTCCTACCAAGAGTAGGGAGGAGAATCTAGAAAAGATTTCTATCTAGTCATCAAAACATTCAATGAGTATTATTTTGGGAAACGTGGGTTCAGGAGAAACCATTGAAGCTAAAATGAAGGGAGCAGTGAGTCTCAGCTATTTTCGTCTACAAGAGAATGGAGGATTCACAACCAGTTCATTGGTGATAGGGTTACTGTGTATTCACCATGGGCCCACACTGGCCTTCAGGATTTCTTCTGTCAGGACACAAAGAAGTGGTGTGAATGTGAGTGGATTTGCTGGAAGTTATTTGAGGGTAAATAATACAGGATGGCAGGCCATTATTTTTATTACTTGACACTAAATTCATGATGTATATGTATGGAGGTAATTTCTCAAAGAAAAGGCTGAAGAATGAGCACTGCTCACTGAGCCATCTATCAGTCTTCACGGAAAAAAAAAAAAAAAAAATCCAACTCCACTACTGGAATGCAGTTTAGAAGACATAACTATAAAGCTGACTCTCAAAAATGTGGTGAAAAAAGATGTGTTTATACAAATACATGGAAATGTGTAGGAGAATATGCGACAAAAACAGATAGCATTGAGGTAGAATTAAGAAATAATCGGGTAGGTTTTCAATGTGTTCCTTATACACCTATTATTTAGCCTCTGAGAACAAGGATGAGTTCTTCTTTTAACAAAGGAGTCTTCTACTTCATGAGAAAGGACACTAAATGTAGAAATGAACTATTTCCTCTTTTACTTCTCATGTATCAGGAATTTTCCACTTCGTAAGTGAGACACATGCCTGAAACTTTTTATCAAAGGAAAAGTACTTACAAAGCTTACAGAGAAAGACTTAAAAAAAAATTGTAAAAAGGAAACTGCTTCCTAGCTGAGATCACAAATGGCAAGTTGCAGCTGAGAGTGATTTTTAATACTTAGTTAAAAGTCCTTGATAATAGCAGTTGTATTATACAAGAGTTAACAAATCCTTAATTAGATCAGAGTTTGCAACAAAATCTAACTGCATTATCCCAGTAGTTCAGCTCCTTATGTATATATTATGTCTATCTGATTCAATTAGACCTGCAACATAATCAATATAGAAAAGACTAAAACAATTGTCTTCCTTTTCACACTCTCAAAGTTTATCAGAGAGTAGCTTAGAAATAAATCTTTATTCTCCATAATTTGGGTTGTATGGGCTGCCAGTACCCAAGAGGTTTCCAACATGGTTCATATAATAGTTATCACTGTGTAATTTAAGTTCATTCATACTCATTCTGCTGTTTCAGGAGGTGGGAACCTAATCCTAAATGCTCTTTTAAGAATACTAAATGAGAAAACTCATTTTCAACTTTGTGAGGCAATAAGAATTATTACAAAAATTAGAAAATTATCAAAATCTGCTGTTTTTTTTCTAGAAAAGCAGAAACTAGCCTTGCCAGTTATCTTCTTTACTGAATCTAACTATGGTCTGACTGAACCAGGATTTTTTTGTTGTTGTTGTTCTGTGTTTTGGCCAAAAAGCCACATGCTTCAGATTTGCTTTTACCATATAAGCAAATACAATTGTTCAAATATTTAAATATGAATAAAACCTCATTAAGTTTCTGTACAGAAAACCACTGTTCCTTTCTAATAAAAAGGCAAAAACCCAAGGATGCCTTATTTGGAGACTGCCTGAAAAGTGCCTTCCAAAATGTGATTTGAATTCACATCAGAGGAAGCTCCTAACACGCCAACTTTTGTCAACTAACATCTTCTTTGCACCAACCACATATTAGTGAGAGAAGCAGTGCAATCTTCTGCCAGAATACTATGCTGTGTAAGGAGCACCAGCTGAGGAATCAGAAGACTCCAACTAAACTAACAAGCCCTTCACCCACCAGAGAAGTTAAGCTGTTTCCCCATTGGTCAGAGGCAGATAGCTTTCCTTATTGATCACAAGGAATTACCAGAGGGCTCAAACAAGATAAAAATATCAGCATATTTCCTCTTCCTCTTCCCTATTCAAAATTATTTTCTAAAATTCATAACGGGTTATTGTAATTTAACCTAATTATATATGCCTATTTCCCACTATATTATTCATTCTTTCATTGCATAGGTATTGTGCCTTTTTTCTTTACAACCCAATTACTGTAGGATCACAATATATATTTGTGATACGAAATATTGCTGTTTAAAAGTAAAGCACCATATAAATGCAAAGTTGTTATGTATGATTTTTGCATCAGTTTTGACAAAGGGAGCAAGTCTTAAGATGAAAATCCCTCTATTAGGTAGTCATGCTCTGAACTGATGGACTCTGCATTCCTCTCTGAATTCAGTACTACGACCAAGGCCATAATCGACTAGGCCCTGGCTTCCTTATGAACAAGTTCCTAGTTTTGTCAGTTTATATTTCCTATCACTCACATTAGATGAAATGCATTCCATGATGGAAGTATGTGTTAAAAGGAATCCAAGTAAACCGAATAAAAATGATTATCAAACTACAGGCTTTCTAAACAAGGTCCCCCCATGCACCCACAAGATCACTACATATTAAGGACAGTCTACACAAACATGAACCCTTCCTTTTCAAACAGACAAGAAAAAACCCACATCTCCAACAAACGTTTGAAAAACAGTCTTTTTTTCTTTATGTACGAAAAGAAATCTACTTCAAAGGCAGTATAGCTGTCAATATTCTAACACTGTATATACATTAATAATGATTTCTTTGCTTCATTTAAAGAATAATAAAAATTATTTTCTTAGCTGTGTAAAAATTCGAAAAGCTACCGACTCACATATATTCACATATACACATATACTTATATTAAAAGTTTCTGGATCACTCAAATAGTACATAAAAAGTATCATAGCAGAAGACCAAGACAAAGTAAAAAGTCAATGGATGTGGATAAAATTATCCCTTTTAGTAGTAAAGAAAATTCCCCCAGCAAAACTGAGTGTTCTTTACATAAAATTTAATAAAATAATTTTCGTACCACCAACACCTGACATAGTCAGCAGTCAACAAATATAAAATAAATATTAAAAAATCAATACAGTGACTGAGAAATATGTTTAAAGAAAATACAAGGCTTTGTTTCCAGTTTCACTGCTTAATCGTTAATATAAAGTTCTAATTTAGCATTCAAGGTTGTTCATTCCCTTTTTATCTGTTTTGTGTGATCTAATATTTGTCCTATTTCATCAAGACTTTCTTGCTGCACCATTTTGCAGGTGTGAAATTAAAGAAAGAGAATTCAAATGACTTGAATAGAATCAAATAGTAAATTCATGACAGAGCTGCCAGTGCACTAGAATTCAGTGTCAATCTTCATTACCACTTCAGACCAAGTGTTGTTCTATTCACTCCCCTAGTAATTCTCACACCACTGAAAATAGATTTTTATTAAATATATACTTATATATATGTATATGTGAGACTTTAGAAGTGGTACACTAATTTTGATGGGAGGTAACACACATTTCAATATACTGCATAGAATTATTATTGATTCTCTGGTAAAGGGTCATTTGTACTTTTTAAAGGGCTATTTTTAAAAGAAACTTTTAGATTTAATACTGAAAACTGGAATATGGATGATAATATATTATTTTATCAAAGCTATTGTTTTGGACTTCTGAGAAAACTCTACACATGATTAATTTAGAGTCACTGGCATTCCTTGCTACTTTACACAAAGGCTAACAGAGTGAAGAGTTACTGGAAAGCAAATCAGGTGAGGTGGGTTCCCAGGTGGAACAGTAGGTAAGGAATCCACCTGTCCATCCAGGGTACATAATAGACATGGGTCCAATCCCTTGGCCGGGAAGATCCTCTGGAACAGGAAATGACAACCCACTCCAGTATTCTTGCCTGGAAAATTCCATGAACATTGGAGCCTGGTGGGTCCATGGGGTCGCAATTACATAAATATCCAAAAATCTACCAGGGATATCAATATTTAAATATTCTCCATCAAGGGATCTATGTTTTGAGAGAGCTACTTTATGGCACAAATTACACTAAATAAGTTAATTAAGTATGAGTTGTCTTACAGTACTAAGTTGGCAAAAACAAAGACTCTAATTATTCTCCATAGCTTTAGCAAGGGTAAATAGAGATTTCCTCTGAGGTGTACTGAAACAGTGAAAAGGCTCATCCTAAGATCTCTAAGGTTTCATACCATGAACTGTTATACTGGGGAACCCAGTTTTGCCTCCACCCCCCAGTGTCTAGATCAGATCAGATCAGATCAGTCGCTCAGTCGTGTCCGACTCTTTGCGACCCCATGAATCGCAGCACGCCAGGCCTCCCTGTCCATCACCAACTCTTGGAGTTCACTCAGACTCACGTCCATCGAGTCAGTGATGCCATCCAGCCATCTCATCCTCTGTCGTCCCCTTCTCCTCCTGCCCCCAATCCCTCCCAGCATCAGAGTCTTTTCCAATGAGTCAACTCTTCCCATGAGGTGGCCAAAGTACTGGAGTTTCAGCTTCAGCATCATTCCTTCCAAAGAAATCCCAGGGCTGATCTCTTTCAAAATGGACTGGTTGGATCTCCTTGCAGTCCAGCAGACTCTCAAGAGTCTTCTCCAGCACCACAGTTCAAAAGCATCAATTCTTTGGCGCTCAGCCTTCTTCACAGTCCAACCCTCACATCCATATATGACCACAGGAAAAACCATAGCTTTGACTAGATGAACCTTTGTTGGCAAAGTAATGTCTCTGCTTTTGAATATGCTATCTAGGTTGGTCATAACTTTCCTTCCAAGGAGTAAGTGTCTTTTAATTTCATGGCTGCAGTCACCATCTGTAGTGATTTTGGAGCCCAGAAAAATAAAGTCTGACACTGTTTCCACTGTTTCCCCATCTATTTCCCATGAAGTGGTGGGACCGGATGCCACGATCTTCGTTTTCTGCATGTTGAGCTTTAAGCCAACTTTTTCACTCTCCTCTTTCACTTTCATCAAGAGGCTTTTGAGTTCCTCTTCACTCTCTGCCATAAGGGTGGTGTCATCTGCATATCTGAGGTTATTGATAATGACATCAAGAGCCATGGCTGAATTCATCTATTATTTACTTTTTGTTACTTAGTCCATCAGGAGTTCCTGAGACATCTACCTCCCTGGTACATCTCCAGTTTTTCTGTTACCCTGTTTTCTCTCCCACCTCTTTCTGTTCAAAGCACTATCATCATTTTCACGGGCCATGTAACAGCCGCCAACCAGGGCTCCCTGCCTCCATCTTCCTCTCCCTAAAACTCATTTTTATCACAGAGAATGTGGAGCTTTCTCTTTAATGTGTCAATCATATCTTGCTGCTCATGTGTTTAAAGTTCTTTTAGTGATTTCTCATGACATTTATTTTTGTGGCTGTCTTTGTAGCAAGTTATTTTCTTTTTATTGAAGTATAGCTGATTTACAATGTTGTGTTAATTGCTGCACAGCAAAGTGATTCAGTCATACACACACACACACACACTTCCCTTCAGATTCTTTGCCATTATGATTTATCACAGGATACTGAATATAGTTTCCTGAGATATACACAACCTTGTTGTTCATCCATTCTATATATAATAGTTTGGATGTAATGTTAGAGAACTATAGGAACTTGGTCTCCATGGGTCATACTGTCTCTAAGCCGGACCCGGACACTTTTCTGGAGCAAATGAAGATTCCTTGGGACAGGAAGAAAAAGACCATAGCCATACATTCATTACATTTAAAATAAAACTCAGACTCCTTACAATGACCTACAAGATGTGATAATGATCTGACCCCTTCCTTCTGCTTCAACTTAACTTTCAAACCACTCCTTCCCTGGATACTGATCATCAGCCTAACTATATTTTCTTACTTTCCTCAAAGAGGTCAAACGCATTTCTTGTACTTGCTGTCACCTTCACTTAGGGTTCCCTTCTCTGATCATTCCATGACTGGCTCTTTCTTCACTGCTCATCTCACTTCAAATGACACCTATTCATAAAGGCCTTCCCTGATGCCTCAATCTGTCAGAATCCTTTCACGTATCTTCTACTCCATTACTTGATTTTATTGTTTATCAGGATTTTTATCATTATCTGAAATCACATTCATTTGTTTACTTGTCAGTCAGTTCAGTTCAGTTCAGTCGCTCAGTCATGTGGACATGACTCTTTGCGACCCCCATGAATTGCAGCACACCAGGCCTCCCTGTCCATCACCAACTCCCGGAGTTCACTCAAACTCATGTCCATCGAGTCCGTGATGCCATCCAGCCATCTCATCCTCTGTCGTCCCCTTCTCCTCTTGCCCCCAATCCCTCCCAGCATCAGACTCTTTTCCAATGAGTCAACTCTTCACATAAGGTGGCCAAAGTACTGGAGTTTCAGCTTTAGCATCATTCCTTCCAAAGAACACCCAGGGCTGATCTCCTTCAGAATGACTGGTTGGATCTCCTTGTAGTCCAAGGGACTCTGAAGAGTCTTCTCCAACACCACAATTTAAAAGCATCAATTCTTCGGTGCTCAGCTTTCTTCACAGTCCAACTCTCGCATCCATACACAACCACTGGAAAAACCATAGCCTTGACTAGACAGACCTTTGTTGGCAAAGTAATGTCTCTGCTTTTGAATATGCTATCTAGATTGGTCATAACTTTCCTTCCAAGGAGTAAGCGTCTTTTAATTTCATGGTTGCAATCACCATCTGCAGTGGTCTTGGAGCCCCAAAAAAATAAAGTCTGACACTGTTTCCACTGTTTCCCCATATTTGCCATGAAGTGATGGGACCAGATGCCATAATCTTCATTTTCTGAATGTTGAGCTTTAAGCCAATTTCTTCACTCTCCTTTCACTTACATCAAGAGGCTTTTTAGTTCCTCTTCACTCTCTGCCATAAGGGTGGTGTCATCTGCATATCTGAGGTTATTGATATTTCTCCCAGCAATCTTGATTCCAGCTTGTGCTTCTTCCAGCCCAGCGTTTCTCATGATGTATTCTGCATATAAGTTAAATAAGCTCCCCCACTTAAAATGTAAGCTCTATGACAACAGGGATTGGCACATAGTAGGCATTCATAAATACTCACTGAACAGAAGAATTGATGCCTAAGATAACTCTTTTAACTGAGCCTATTTGGAAATATGTCTGATCTCTACTATTGGAAGTGTTTATTCATGATGGATGTTCACTTTTGTTCTCTTTTTCCTGCACACAGTAGACAATTCATCAATTCGTTAAGTAAATGAATTTTAAAAATGCATAAATTACTTCAGTTCCATCAGAGACTTCTATTCTAGACACAACACTGGGTTATTACAGGGCATAGAATTCATTAAGTGGAGGATTGAGAAGGAAGATAAGATCAATTCTTGCCTTCTTGGCTGGAAAAAGGCATGGAAACAATAATCTATAATATTACAAAATAGGCAGAAATAAATACTACACAAGTGGAGGATGAGAATTAAGATCAGAGGTGGAGACTGATTAGTAAAGATAGACTGAAGTCTAAAGCATGTTCAAGGATACAATGAAAAAGAGAACTGAAGGTTGAAAAGATTTGAGTAACATCTTAATTTTGCATAAAGTGAGAAACTCCTAAAGAAGAGGAGTAAATGATGAATTAGTCCTCTGTTGAGATCTGCTTCGAGGAGGCCTCTCCTTCCTTCAATATATTGGTTAGGAGACCCCGCAGAATCACTTCCCAATAGAGAATCTATTACATTGAACTGTAATTGCCAGTTTACAAGTTTGATTTTTTTCATTGTCTGAAAGTTCTAAAAAGGCAGAATATAGGTATCTTACTCACCATTTCATCCCCAAGTTCTGGCAAAGTACATAAATCATGCAAAGGGTTCAATAAATGGTTTTTGAAAGAAAAAAATAAAGAGGATAAGGAAGAAGAGAACACAGAGGGAAGGAAAAGAGGAAGAAAAGCAAGCCAGCCTCCTTTCTAATCTGTACCACCCCTCCTCACCCAGCAGTGGGGTGAGCAGCATCTACTGTACTGCCCACCATTTGAAGATCTGGATTTGGTTCACCAAGTGAATGCAGTTGGCAGAATTAACTATTAGCAGCACATCAAATACATCATATTCATAGTAACAAAAATAAAGCCAGTTCCAACAGTTGTATTTATAGGTTATATCTTTTGCAGGCTTTAACTGAAGAAAAATTTTAAACATTTATCCACATTTCAAAACCATGTATTAGTCATTGATTCAATATATTCTCATACATGTGTTCAATATTTAGGCACTTTACTATTTTTATCTTAATTAAGACTTGTCTTTTTAACTTGCAGCAAGCTAAATCACACGTATTGTCACAGTCAGAATTCTAAACTCTGAACTCCATTTGTTTGTCTGGGTATGTCCTTAACATAAAAGCCATTCAATAGAGAGGGCATCTGAAAATATAAATGCACATGGTGACTTATTTGAAATTATGCATATATTTAATACTTGAAACTGAAGAAGGAAATGGTCTGAGAGAAGTTTTGATTCTATCCTGTGTGTGCTACAATCTTTTTTTGCAGTAAGACAAGGTCACTCAGAGAAACTGAGAGAGTCTATACAGGAAACTGCCTGCCTTACCCTTTTTCTAACAAGGAGACTGTGCTTTTCGTTCCACCGTTTACTCTGGAAGAACATGTACTGCCCTGGTAAGATGGCTCCTTAGATAACTCAAGAATGGGCAATTGCAGTGTTAAACTCAGGTCTATGAAAGACTTCCATTCAGGAAATCAGTGACTTCCTCAGTATCATATCCATGTTCAGTTATAACATGGACCTGGTAAGTGAAAACAATCAATGAATAGTTGATATAAATATATAAAACCAATCTACTTATTCTGATATTAACATATTTACTTTTAAGTGACTTCCACTTTTAATTTGGTGTAATGAGAACCACATTGATTGTTTGCCTGCCAATTTAATGTGCTTGTGGCACAAAATTAATCACAAACCTCTAAAGACTTTTTAAAACAAGAGTAGAGTATTCCCTGCCCTCACAACCAAAGTATCCCTTCCAAAGAAGACCCAGAATACATTCAGACATACTGAAGTGAGTCTAGCCCATTCAATTTTTAGATCTTGAAATGTCTTAGTCTTCTAAGACTTGCACTATACTTTCTCCTTCTTGATAAAATAAGCTAAATCTTAAGTTGTTGATGTACTGTTTCTTTGCTTATTGTGTTTGGAAGGAAAGGCGATAGTATGGGCAATAGTGAGCACAGACTTTTGACCCAGAGCTCCCAGTTTTGAGTCTTCGATCTATCATTTACTACACATGCAATCTCGGAACACTCATTTCCTTCCTCTGAGGGTGTCAGAACCCTCAGTTTATTTCTCTGCACACAGGTAAGAATGCACATGCTGGTATAACTCAACTGACTGCAGTGAAAATATCTAAGGAGTTATGTGTAGAATGCTACATAAATGCTTGTCATTACATTTCCATAATCTTTAAGAATCATTATTTATTATGGAAAACGTTTTAAACATTCCAAAAGCAAAAAATGGTCATCTGACAAGCTTTTTGATCAGGTGTTAGGTTATCTGCATGGATCTGGATGCTACCAGATCTAAACAAAGTCACAATGCACAGACTCCTCGCTCTGAGTATTTTCCTTGACATTGATAAATTCCTTGTCACCAAAGTATACAGAAGATGAATGTACTTGGGCAAAATAAGAGGAGTATAAAAGCACCACCCTTTGCATAGTGGCTGGCAGGCCCTCAATACAATGACTGAATGAACCTTCTCTACGGATAAGTTGAAGGTCTTTTTGGACAAGGATCTCATTGGAAGAAATCTATCAGTCAATTTCTTCCAAGTTATTTTTTTAACCCAACTTCTTTGACTATGTCTGATAAATAAGAAAGTGAAAGTCACTCAGTCATGTTCGACTCTTTGCAACCACATGGACTATACAGTCCATGGACGAATTCTCCAGGCCAGGATACTGGAGTGGGTAGCCTCTCCCTTCTCCAGAGGATCTTTCCAACCAGGGATCAAACCCTGGCCTCCCGCATTGCAGGCAAATTCTTTACCAGCTGAACCACAAGGGAAGCCCAATAAATAAGAAAGGTTTTATATTAATAAGAATGGTTTTATATTAATATCCTACAGTCTCACACCAAGCCAGAATTTGCAATACAATCAGCAAATATGGGGCAAATTTTCCTTCTCTAATTAAGCTTTTGACTTGCGTTAACAACTCATCTAACCAGTTCAAACATGTAGTAGTATTTCATGAATCTTTAGTCTCCTTTATAACAGCATGAAAAAAAAAAATGATGTTTGTGAGATAAATCTTTAAGCATGGCTCCTTCAAGCAGATTTTGGAATTCTCCTAAAATAAAAACATGGACAGTCATGGAAGATGATTGGGATAGCTAGCAGACCAGAGTTGGCACTAGCGAATGCCAACTAATACAGTTTTTATGGAGCAAATATATTCTTTTGCTGTTTTTGAAAATGAATTACAGAAACTGAAATATAATTCCCTTTTTAGGCAATTTTTGTAACTCTAATGGATTTAGAAAAGACAAGAGGACTAAAAGAACTCTCTGACATCTGGGACTTTCCGACCTTATTATCAGTTCCAGGGTTTGCCACTCTGCTCTTACTGATCATGTGTTTCTTATTTGGTCTGGTGTTTGAGAAATGCCCTTTTCCTAATTAAAAATGAAGTCAGCTACCCTGCCTTCATGGTGCCTCTCCCACCATTAGTCTCTGCTTTACAGCTCTGTCTTACTATCTTACTACAGTTCCAGCAGTCGTGTACATTTCTCCCTTTTAGCAGACTGTGGCAATGGGAAAACAGCCTGAAAATTACAGGGGCCAGAGTTGAACAAACTGTATGTTGTTTTCATGAAAATATAAATTGCTGGGAACAATTTATAAAACGCAAATATATCTTACAGACGTTCTAACACTGAAATCTTAACTTTTGGCAGTTACGTACACTTCATTATTACTTTAACATTCAATTATATTAATGGCGAGGGACTCCCATATTCATTAGATTCCATATGTAGTTTGAAAGACCTGCATATGAGAAAAACATGGATAAATCTTCCCCAGCTGGGGCAAGAAGCTGACAATGTTATAATGTGTGACATTACAGTGTAGTGGTAGTGGTGGTGGTCACGATGGCGGTAGTGGTGAGGTAATTTTTGTTTTTGCTTTTTTCATTTGATATAAATTTGTACCAGAATTGGATGGAAAACTGAATTCCAAACATATGTCTTCTTTATAGAATAAAAAACTTTTTAGCTATCTTTATAAATATATAATTATGTAAACAAACTTGATATCTTTAATAATCTGAAAATTGAATTAAAATAGAGTAAATACAAAAATATAACTATACCCTTAAGAAATATTAAAAATCCTTATGTCTTTGCAAAATAAGCCATAGACACAAAGTGATCATAAATTTGTGACATATTTTATATTTCATGTATTTTCCACATCAACATCAACAAAATTATAAAGAAAACAAAGCTTCAGACATATCATTTGTCTTCAAGAAAATATACGTTTTAGTAAATGGATGTAATGTGATATGACTGAATGACTCCCAGGAAAGAACTGAAACTCAGAGGAATTAAGGGACACTAGAGATGGCACATTAATAAATTTTTAAAGGATTTTTCATAAAATTTTACTGGGTATAATTGCTTTACAATATTTTGTTAGTTTCTACTCTACTGTACAGCAAAGTGGAACTGCTTATATGTACACATATATCCCTTCTCTTTTGGATTTCCTTCCCAGTTTGGTCACTGCAGAGCACTGAATGGAGTTCCCTGTGCTAAACGCTTCAGTTCAGTTCAGCTGCTCAGTTGTGTCTGACTCTTTGTGACCCCATGAACCGTAGCACGCCAGGCCTCCCTGTCCATCACCAGCTCCCAGAGTCTACCCAAACCCACGTCCATTGAGTCGGTGATGCCATCCAACCATCTCATCCTCTGTCGTCCCCTTCTCCTCCTGCCCTCAATCATTCCCAGCATAAGGGTTTTTTCCAGTGAGTCAGTTCTCTCATCAGGTGGCCAAAGTATTGGAGCTTCAGCTTCAACATCAGTCTTTCCAATGAACACCCAGGACTGATCTGCTTTAGGATGGACTGGTTGGATCTCCTTGCAGTCCAAGGGACTCTCGAGAGTCTTCTCCAACACCACAGTTCAAAAGCATCAGTTCTTCGGTGCTCATCTTTCTTTATAGTCCAACTCTCACATCCATACATGACTACTGGAAAAACCATAACCTTGACTAGACAAAGTAATGTCTCTTTTAATATGCTGTCTAGACTGGTCATAACTTTCCTTCCAAAAAGTAAGTGTCTTTTAATTTTATGGCTGCACCACCATCTGCAGTGATTTTAGAGCCCCCAAAAATAAAGTCAGCCACTGTTTCCCCATCTATTTGCCATGAACTGATGGGACCAGATGTCACAATCTTAGTTTTCTGAATGTTGGGCTTTAAGCCAACTTTTTCACTCTCCTCTTTCATTTTCATCAAGAGGCTTTTTAGTTCCTCTTCACTTTCTGCCATAAGGGTGGTGTCATCTGCATATCTCAGGTTATTGATATTTCTCCCAGCAATCTTGATTCCAGCTTGTGCTTCTTTCAGCCCAGCATTTCTCATGATGTACTCTGCATAGAAGTTAAATAAGCAGGGTGACAATATAGGCTTGACGTACTCCTTTTCCTATTTGGAACCAGTCTGTTGTTCCATGTCCAGTTCTAACTGTTGCTTCCTGACCTGCATACAGATTTCTCAAGAGGCAAGTCAAGTGGTCTGGTATTCCCATCTCCTTCAGAATTTTCCACAGTTCATTGTGATGCACACAGTCAAAGGCTTGGGTATAGTCAATCAACAGCAGGTTCTCATTAGTTATCTGTTTTATACATAGTAGGAAATATGTCAATCCCTTCTCCCAATTCATCCCCTCTCCATCCCCTGCTGCTGCTGCTAAGTCGCTCCAGTCGTGTCTGACTCTGTGTGACCCCATAGACAGCAGCCCACCAGGCTCCCCTGTCCCTGGGATTCTCCAGGCAAGAACACTGAAGTGGGTTGCCATTTCCTTCTCCAAAGCATGAAAGTGAAAAGTGAAAGGGAAGTCGCTCAGTCCTGTCTGACTCTTAGCGACCCCATGGACTGCAGCCCACCAGGCTCCTCCATCCATGGGATTTTCCAGGCAAGAGTACTGGAGTAGGATCCATACATCCATTCTCTACATCTGTCTCTATTTCTGCTTTGCAAATAAGTTCATCTGTATCATTTTTCTAGATTCCACAAATATGTTCATACTCAGTCACTCACTCATGTCTGACCCTTTTTAACCCCATGGACTGTAGCCTGCCAGGCTCTTCTGTCCATAGAAATTTCCAAGCAAGAATACTGGTGTGGGTTGCCATTTCCTACTCCAGAAGATCTTCCTGACCCAGGGACTGAACCCGCATCTCCAGCATTGACAGGAGGATTCTTTACCACTGCACAGCCTGGGAAGCTCCAGATTCCACATATAAGTGATATTATATTTGTTTTCCTCTTTCTGACTTATTTCACTCTATGCGATAGTCTCCAGGTTCATCCACGTCTCTGAAAATTACAGTTTCATTCCTTTTTATAGATTAGTAATATTCCACTGTATATAAGCATATTAATAAATTTTAACATCCTACAATTTTGTTCCTTTTATGGCCCAGTAATATTCCATTGTATACAGGCACATTAATAAATTTTAAGATCCTGGCCTTAAACACGGGTATTTTGACCCTAGTATTGGTGTGCTTTTGACTTCCCATTACTCTGTTCCCAACAATTGACAATGACTTTCATCTGCTCTTCTGCTGTAGGTCTAAGACCTCCTGGGCAAACTAAGTTCAATGCAATTTTCAACTTTATAAACTATATGGCCAGTAATTTATAGCATTTTCTCTTTAATCTCTGGACAAATCTGGACTATGGGAAATATACTGGGGAAGAGATGCATAGAGAGCAAGGTATTCAAATCAAAATCAGGAGAGAAGAAAACAGACAGCACTTCCTGATTTAAGAGCAGAATCAAAGAAGAAATACTGTGCCCATCTTCAATTCATACCGGGGATCCTACTAAAAGCAATGCTAAAATTAGCAATCTTGGTTTTTCCCGCTTAAAGAACAGAAAAGTTTTGGACCTCTCCTAAACCTAGAGTTTTCAACCAGAAAGACTTGATCAGTTAGGGGATGGGTACAGTAACTTCGGAGAAGGCAATGGCACCCCACTCCAGTACTCTTGCCTGGAGAATCCCAGGGATGGAGGAGCCTGGTAGGCTACAGTCCATGGGGTCTCTAAGAGTCGGACACGACTGAGCAACTTCCCTTTCACTTTTCACTTTCATGCATTGGAGAAGGAAATGGCAACCCACTCCAGTGTTCTTGCCTGGAGAATCCCAGGGACAGGGGAGCCTGGTGGGTTTCCGTCTGTGGGGTCGCACAGAGTTGGACACGACTGAAGCGACTTAGCAGCAGACAGTAACTTGTTTCAAATTGCATTCAGGTATTATTAAATATTATAAACTTAAGTTTCAAATGATTTAAAGTAAAAGTTAGAATCAGTTTAAGCTTATCTCTATAATAAAAACACCTGTTTATGTGCATCTCAATATTGCTTCTCAAAACTTAAAGATAGGGTGGAATAACCATTGAAACTCAGTAAATTGCTTAGAGTCCAAAGCTCATCTGGGTGTGTCTATGGAAAATTGAAGAATTAAAAATACTCTTCTACTAGAACCTATTATACAGAGTGAAGTAAGTCAGAAAATGAAAGATAAATATCATATTCTAATGCATATTTATGGAATCTAGAAAAATGGTACTGAAGAATTTATTTGCAGGGCAACAATGGAGAAACAGACATAAAGAATAGACTTAGGGACATGGGGAGAGGGGAGGAGAGGGTGAGATGTATGGGAAGAGTAACATGGAAACTTACATTATCATATGTAAAATAGATAACCAATGGGAATTTGCCATATGGCTCAGGAAACACAAATAGGGGCTCTGTATCAACCTAGAGGGGTGGGATGGGGAGGGAGATGAAGGGAGGTTCAAAAGGGAGGGGATATATATATATACCTATGGCTGATTTCATGTTGAGGTTTGAAATAAAACAACAAAATTCTGTAAAGCAATTGTCCTTCAGTTCAGTTCAGTTCAGTCACTCAGTCGTGTCCGACTCTTTGTGACCCCATGAATCACAGCACGCCAGGTTTCCCTGTCCATCACCAACTCCCGGAGTCTACCCAAACCCATATCCATCGAGTTGGTGATGCCATCCAACCATCTCATCCTCTGTCGTCCCCTTCTCCTCCTGCCCTCAATCTTTCCCAGCATCAGGGTCTTTTCCAGTGAATCAGCTCTTTGCATCAGGTGGCCAAAGTATTGGAGTTTCAGCTTCAACATCAGTCCTTCCAATGAACACCCAGGACTGATCTGCTTTAGGATGGACTGGTCAAGGGACTCTCAAGAGTCTTCTCCAACACCACAGTTCCAAAGCATCAATTCTTCTCTGCTCAGCTCTCTTTATGGAGAAGGCAATGGCAACACACTCCAGTACTCTTGCCTGGAAACTCCCACAGACAGAGGAGCCTGGTGGGCTGCAGTCCATGGGATCGCTAAGAATCAGACACGACTGAGCTACTTCACTTTCACTTTTAATTTTCATGCATTGGAGAGGGAAATGACAACACACTCCAGTGCTCTTGCTTGGAGAATCCCAGGGACGGAGGAGCCCGGTGGGCTGCCATCTAGGGGGTCGCACAGAGTCAGACACGACTGACGTGACTTATCAGTGGCAGCAGCAGTTGCTCTGGACAACTAAGCCAATGGACCAAAGGGGATTATTCTTGAATAATCATCTTGCCAGCTACTGTCTGAAATTTAAGAGTAAGTAAACATGAGTAACTGGGAAATATTACACTGCATATGGATTGCAAGTTATTAATTCTATCTTTGTCAATGTTCCTTTGGTATGTTCAGAGAGTGATGGCATTTTTTCCAGTCAAATAAAAAGAAAAAGGTTTTTCTTAGACAGGAATTCCATCATTTCTGAACTTTTACAACTGTGTGCTCTACCTATCATTTTCATATGCTTCCTTAACCAGCAAATGATGTGGTAAAATTGTGGGTAGTGGCATCATGAAGAACAGAACCATTTTAATTTCTCCCATCTGGCATATTAGCATTAATAAAAGATGTTTAAAAAGAGAAGCACTGAAAGGCTTTCACCTCTTGATTTAACAAGATAATAAGGAAAGCTTACAATCTGCCACTAAATATAACTGATAAGAATAAGAGTGAGTATAATGTGATGTCACCAAAATTAACCTTTGAGACAATTTTTAAAACCCTGCTGATTACAATACAATTATGTTAAGACTAGCACTGAAACTGTTGTTGTTACTTTTTAGTACAAATAGGAAATTTTCCATAACATAGTAATATAGTCTACATAGATTAACAGAATCAAAATTAAGAGTATACTTATAGCTGTTCTGTTCAAGTGACCATAATGGATCTCCTAGTCAATGGTTTATTTGCCATAGTATTACTATGAGATTGTAGTAATACTGGTTACTTACTGGTTTAATTAAGTAATTAAACATTACTGGTTTAGATTAAGTACAGCATAATAGTGATTAATCCATTTCTCCATTTATCTGTTTCAGCTAGTTTTGTTTTTATACAAGCATTCCTCTTGCTAACAAGTCATTACCATTTTCTCATTCACGCTGCGTTTTCAATAGGACAGAAGCAATGATTTTATTTACCCTACCAGTTTCTCAATTAAACAGTGATTTGAGGATCTCATTCTTAATTAGAAAATTATCTGAGTTATTTGTCCAAGTTTTTCATTATTTGTTGGCTGATGTTTTGACCACAACTAGGGTTCAGAAGAACACCATAGCTAACAACAACACAGAGTAATAAAATCAACAGCTCACGAGGGAGTTTAACACAAATGTAATCTCAATCCATTTTCTTCAGGTTACCCTTGACCGCACATCAGTTGGTGTATTTCAGATAGTTACAGGATTTTTAAAATACACAAAGGAAAACTGCCCTGGTGGTCCAGTGATAAGGAATCCGCCTGCCAACGCAGGGGACACTGGTTGGATCCCTGGTCCGGGAAGATGTCATATGCTGCAGAGCAACCAAGCCTGAGTGCCACAGCTACTGAGCCCACAGGCCGAAGCTACTGAGCCATGCACTGCAGTTTTACTGAAATCTGCACATCAAGAGCCCAGGCACCACGACAAAGAGTAACCCCTGCTCACTGCAGCTAGAGAAAGTGTGCACAGCATCGAAGACCCAGCACAGGCACAAAGAGATAAACCAAAAAAAGGGGGAAACAGGCTGGGAGTAAACTTCTGCTTACAGATATGCTTTATTCTACAGAAAGTTTCATGTAGGGCCAGTGAGGGCATCTGTTGATCCTGTTCTCAAGAAACATCTAGAAATCAAGGACAGGCTTGGTTACATAAGCCAGACTCACATTAACCATTACCTTAAATAAAGGCGGAGTTGTTTGTTTCACTTATTCAAGGCAAAATTAGGTCACATGCTGCTCAGAGCTTAGAACTGGGAGTCATAGAGAATGTTCCTAAGATAAGGCAAATTTTTAAGTACCTGTAGGACAAAAAAATGTATTTATATAATGAACTGATAAGCACACAGGGAGTGTATGAGGACTTGCTAGTTAGTGTTGCACATACGGCATTCAATTCTCAAGGCCACCTTTGTGTTACAAAAATACAAATAAACCTGTAGCAATCACAATGGATATATACATGCCATGTAATCATCTTCATATCTTGTTTAATCTCTCAATTGAAAGCAACTGTGTATATTTAAAAGTCCAATGTAAAAAGCAGTGCAGACTGAGGGACAAATAATGAGAATTCTGTGCACAAAAAAAAAAGGGCTGAATGTGGTCCATAGGAGGAATGATAAACCCATGGTAACCATGGCAGGATTTTATTTTTAGACAGTCTCAGTCAAAATCATTTGGCTAGATTTTTTTTTTAGATTGAAGACTCCAACTATAAAAAAAAATTCTGCTCTATAGTCAGGGCTAGAAGAATACATAGTGTACATAGATTGTTGATAATTAAGAAATTAAGTCTTCATTCATTCTGCAAATGTAGAAAACAAGGAATACAGAACTTGTATAGTACATAAGAATCATAACTTCTCATTTACTGTGTTTAGTATTAAGTAATCCCAAAATTAAGCATATTTCTTGTTTCTTTTTTTAAAAAAAATCTAAAAATCATTTAAAGTGGAATTTCACAGGTATACAGAATAGATCACATATACTAACAAGTAATAAGTACTATATTTTAGATAAAAAGATTCACCCATATCATAAGATCCTTTTATTTCTCTCAACTTTTTATTAATAAAGACTGCTAAATTTGCTAAAAAGTACACTATTACTATTTTCATTTAAAATAATTGTGTTTAAGACATGAACTTAATGTTGAATAAGGATCATTGGCTAATTTTCCTAAAGCTAAAGGATATGTACACTCACTGCTTTCTGTATTTCAAAGACTTTAAAAAAGATACCAATTGAAAAGATTTTTTTTTCAATTTCCCTCAAGCTGCTATATTTTACAAAGAACACTCAATTCAATGTTTTCCAACAAAAAGAAGTTTAAAAATCTCCAATGGGAAATCATTCTCTATGAATCTGTCTTCATGGCAAGTTTTTCTGGAAAATTTGGAACTCCCTTGATGGTGAATTTTCCAAGAATTATACATAAATTTAAGACACTTTCTATAATGTGGATGAATTGTAAAGTAAACTCTTTGTTTAAGAAAGCCACTGGATATGTATGTTTATCATATTGCTTGCGTGGCTTTGGTTTTGTTAAGAAGCTAGTGTGATGAATTCAAGGTTTCCACTTCTATTTCTCTAGCCAAAGGATATGGATGAATCACTAACAATCCATTACCACTACTGGAAAAGTAATACAAAGCACATTCCAGGTTAATTCCACTTTGGTAGCTTCAACTTTGCATATGGAAACTGATTAAAAAAAAACAAAACTCCCTTTAATTAACTAAACAGAAAGCCAATACAAGTCATTTTGAAATAAAAAGAAACATATAGCACTAAAAAGTTAATTTGTGTCAGTTCTTGGTTTTTAAATATCACTGTTAAAAAAAAAAAATTCAGGTAACTAGAGAAATGGAAATATGACTGATTCCAGAGCTAGGGCAAGGAAAATACAACATAACCCTGGAGTGTCTTGTAGTACTAGCACAAGAAATAAAGGACTAGAGCATGTGCCCCAAGGACATAGAAGCCAACCTGAAACAGCCCCAAAAGCCAAAGCTGGAAAACTTTGCTGAGACAAAAATAATGGATACTGGGTTACAACCCAAAGTAAAAAATAAATATCCACCCATCTGTCCATACTGATATAAATAAATTTATCATTTATCATTTATTTATAGGAAGAAGAGACAAATCCTTAAAGGATTCTAACTGTATCTTTAGATTCTCCTACCCCCAGAGCTGGGGGCTTCCCAGATAGCAAGAGTGGTAAAGAACTTGCCTGCCAATGCAGAAGACACAAGAGATGTGGGTTTGATCCCTGGTTGGGAAGATCCCCTGGAGGAGGGTATGGCAGCCCACTCAGTATTCCTGCTTGGAGAATCCCATGAACAGAGGGCTATAGTCCATGGGATCCCAAAGAGTCAGACATGACTAAAGTGACTGAGCACACACTCCTGGAGTTGGGAGTGAGTTCCCCTCCTCTTGAGTATGGACTGTAAATATTGATCACTTCTAATAAACAGAAATATGGAATAGGAAAAATAGGAAGCTTACAATGGAGAAACCCTGAAAAAACTACTTTAACAAGCAATGAAGATTAACATCAGTGATGCCATGTGGGTATTATGTGTCCTCTTGATGTAGCAGATGAGAAGGGAACTTCACCTCTGTAATATTCTTTAGAAAACTTACAATCCCAGTATAATCATGATAAAAACATCAGACAAACCCAGATGAGGGGATATTCAATAGAATGCCTGGATAGTACTCCTGAAGACATTCAAGGTCATGAACAACAAGGAAAGATTGAGAAACTATCACAGATCAGAGGAGACTGAGGAAATATGGTCAGCAGATGCAATGAGTTACTCTGCATTAGACCCTGGAACATTAATGAAAAACTGGTGATATTTGAGTAGTATGGGGTTTAGTTGGGCTTTCTTCATTTCAAAAAAGGTAGTATGGTGATATAAAATGTTAATAATGGGGAAAACTAGATAATGGGTATATAGAAACTCTTTGCACTGTCTAACTTTTCCGTAAACCTATTTTCTATAAAATATCCCCAAATAAAAAGTTCATTAAAAAGTAACTGTTGCAGCAGGGGTGAGGGGGACATGGGAAATTTCTGTACCTCACCTTCAATTTTGCTGTGAACCTTAGCTGTTCATGTATACCTGTGATGGATTCATTTTGATATTTGGCAAAACTAATACAATTATGTAAAGTTTAAAAATAAAATAAAATTTAAAAAAATAAAAATAAAAACTTGAGTTTTAATGGAAATAAAAAATGTATTGTTCACTTGCAGGAAAAAGTGACTGTCATAAATAGAGAGCCCAGAAATAAACACTTGTAAATGGTCAAATGATTTTCAAAAAGTGTCAAGACCATTCAATGGGGAAAGGACATCATTTCAACAAATGATGTTAGGAAAACTGATATCCAGCTGCAAAAGAATGAATTTGGATCCTGACCTTACATGAAAGTGAAAGTCTTTCGGTCATGTCCAACTCTTTGCAACCCCATGGACTATACAACCCATGGAATTCTCCAGGCCAGAATACTGGAGTGGGTAGCCTTTCCCTTCTCCAGGGGATCTTCCCAACCCAGGGATCAAACTCAAGTCTCCCACATTGCAGATGGATACTTTACCAGCTGAGCCATAAGGGAAGCCCAATAATACTGGAGTGGGTAGCCCATCCCTTCTCCAGCGGATCTTCCCAACCCAGGGCTTGATCCAGGGTCTTCTGCACTGCAGGTGGATTCTTTACCAACTGAGCTATCAAGGAAGCCGATGACCTTATGTAATATAAAAGAATTAATTCAAAATGAATCAAAGACCTAAACAAGAAAGATAATGCTTTTGAACTGTGGTGCTGGAGAAGACTCTTGAGAGTCCCCTGGACAGCAAGGAGATCAAACCAGTCAGTCCTAAGAGAAATCAACCCTGAATACTCATTGGAAGGACTGATACTGAAGTTGAAGTTCCAATACTTTGCCCATTTGATGCAAATAGCTGACTTACTGGAAAAGATGCTGATGCTGGGAAAGACTGAAGGCAGAAGGAGAAGTGGACAACAGAGGATGAGATGATTGGATGGCATTGCCAATTCAATGTACTGGAACTTGGGCAAACTCCAGGAGATAATAAGGGACAGAGAGGCCTTGTATGCTTCAGTCCATGGTGTCTCAAAGAGTCAGGCATGACTTAGCAACAACAACAAAACTATAAAACTCTTAAAAGAAAATATAGGAGAAAGTCTGATGACAATGACTTTGGCAATGATTTTTGGATATTACACCCAAATCATAGGCAACAAAAGAAAAATAGACAAGTTTGACTTCATTAAAATTAAAAATGCTTTTGCATCAAAAAACAATATCAGCAGAATGGAAAGGCAATACTCAATGCAAGAAAATATTTGTGAATCATATATTTGATAAGGGATTGATATCCAGAATATACAAAGAACTCCTACAACTCAATGACAACAAAAAATAACCCAATTTAAAAATGGGAAAGGACTTGAATAGACATTTCTCCAAAGAAGATACACAAATGGCCAATAAGCATATGAAAAGATGCTCAACATCACTAATCATTAGGAAAATGTCAATCAAAACTATAATGGCATACCACTGCACATAAAATTGATGGAAATTATCAAAAACAAAAACAAATAGAAATTAACAAATATTGTTGAGAATATGGTCAAGTATGGTATATCAGAGAAGGCAATGGCAACCCACTCCAGTACTCTTGCCTGGAAAATCCCATGGACGGAGGAGCCTGGTGGGCTGCAGTCCATGGGGTCGAGAAGAGTCGGACACGACTGAGCAACTTCCCTTTCACTTTTCACTTTCATGCATTGGAGAAGGAAATGGCAACCCACTCCAGTGTTCTTGCCTGGAGAATCCCAGGGACGGGGAGCCTGGTGGGCTGCCATCTTTAGGGTCGCACAGAATCAGACACAACTGAAGCGACTTAGCAGCAGCAGCAGCAGCAGCAGCAGCAGCATGGTATATAGATAAAATGGAATATTATACAGCCTTAAAATTCTGACAGTTGCTACAATATGGATGAACCTTGAAGACATTGTGCTAAGTGAAATAAGCCAGTCACAAAGGACAAATACAGTATGATTCCACTTATATGAGATACCTAAAGCAGCTAAAGCAACAGTTAGAACTGGACATGGAACAACAGACAGGTTCCAAATAGGAAAAGGAGTTCGTCAAGGCTGTATATTGTCACCCTGCTTATTTAACTTCTATGCAGAGTACATCATGAGAAACGCTGGACTGGAAGAAGCACAAGCTAGAATCAAGATTGCTGGGAGAAATATCAATAACTTCAGATACGCAGATGACACCACCCTTATGGCAGAAAGTGAAGAGGAACTAAAGAGCCTCTTGATGGAAGTGAAAGAGGAGAGTGAAAAAGTTGGCTTAAAGCTCAACATTCAGAAAACGAAGATCATGGCATCTGGTCCCATCACTTCATGGGAAATAGATGGGGAAACAGTGGAAACAGTGTCAGACTTTGTTTTGGGGGGCTCCAAAATCACTGCAGATGGTGACTGCAGCCATGAAATTAAAAGACATTTACTCCTTGGAAGAAAAGTTATGACCAACCTAGATAGCATACTGAAAAGCAGAGACATTATTTTGCCAACAAAGGTCCGTCTAGTCAAGGCTATGGTTTTTCCAGTGGTCATGTATGGATGTGAGAGTTGGACTGTGAAGAAGGCTGAGCACCGAAGAATTGATGCTTTTGAACTGTGGTGTTGGAAAAGACTCTTGAGAGTCCCTTGGACTGCAAGGAGATTCAACCAGTCCATTCTAAAGGAGATCAGTCCTGGGTGTTCTTTGGAAAGAATGATGCTAAAGCTGAAACTCCAGTACTTTGGCCACCTTATGCAAAGAGTTGACTCATAGGAAAAGACTCTGATGCTGGGAGGGATTGGGGGCAGGAGGAGAAGGGGACGACAGAGGATGAGATGGCTGGATGGCATCACTGACTTTATGGACGTGAGTCTGAGTGAACTCCGGGAGTTGGTGATGGACAGGGAGGCCTGGCGTGCTGCGATTCATGGGGTCGCAAAGAGTCGGACACAACTGAGCGACTGAACTGAACTGAAAACAGATAAATATATAGAGATAGATGAGACATAATATTTGTGGATCATATATCTGATAGTAGAACAGTGGCTACCAAGGGCTAGATGTAGAGAGTAAAATATGAAGTTAGTGTTTAATTGGTAGAGAATTTCACTGGAGATGATGAAAAATTCTGGAGATGGATGGTGGTGATAATTGCACACACTATGTTTCTACTTAATGCCACAGAACTGTATAGTCCAAAAAACTATTTAAATGGGGAATTTGGTATGTATACTTTACTACAAAAATTAAAAGGTAATTTTAATAGTGTGTGCAATTTTTCAAGCTGTCTTAATTGATGTATACATGTTGTTGTGAATATTTCCAGAAACATGAATCAGGTTGCTGAACATAACAAATCAAGATTGGAAACTACTTTGTAAAGACATTTATGACTAAAAAGTGAAGTAGTGCCCAAACCAGGTAAAAACAAGTCATTTAAATGTGTAAGAGACTTAGTAATAGACAACTTAATCTTGTTAGATTACCCAATTAGGAGAAATCTCTAGAGATCAGTAGTGGCTAACACATTAATAACTATTTTTTAAAAACAACAGGATATCACATATTAGTTTTCTTGATAGGCAAACATAAAAATGAGAATAACAATAATAAAGTATACCTTTATATAAGTAAAAATACACTCTATCAAACATTCCACCTTTGTAGAGATATGTGCCTAAAGAACAACATTATAATAAATGGAAATAATGAACAGACCTGAAGAAAACATTTGAAAAACATCATAGTAATTTTTTTTTCTTTCTTCCTGAGGATATTTTCTTGTTCTCTTGATATGATTTTCCTCCCTCATTATAACTCCTGTCCTCCAATCCTCATTGTTTCTCTAGTCAGACAGTCAATAAAAGGCAGAAAGATTTTATCTGTTGAGTTTGTCAGGGTACGTCTTTAGAATATGCAATTGAAAGAAAAGCCATTCATTCATTCAGTCCTTATTTAATACATACTATTAAGGACCTAATTATGTGCCGGAGTCCAGTACCAGCAGCCAGGGAATCAGCCTGAAGGGGTGAGTGGTGTCGGCAGACGATGGTGTAGCCTCTGACTCATAGTATGGAACTACATGTTTATTTCAAGCTTCAGGTCCTCTTTTATACTTTGACAAAAGCATTAGGTCAGAGGTTTGATATTTTCAGTTTGCCCCACCCAGATTTACTGTCTCCAGAAATCACTGTTGTCCTTCAAACAGAGTTCCTGCTTCAGGGATTCTCTCAGAGTCGGCTTTACTTTTATCTACTTTCTCTTATGTGTCTTATACTTAACTTGTGATTACATTGTAACTCATGCCACATTCCTCAGTTTCTTACCTTTCTAAATCCTGTTTGCCCCTAGAATCTTAAGATCACTATTTCCTAAAAAGGCTTCTAGCTATTCTTAAGTTCAGTTAAGTCGCTCAGTCCTGTCCAACTCTTGGCGACCCCATGAATCGCAGCACACCAGGCCTCCCTGTCCATCACCAACTCCCGGAGTTCACTCAGACTCATGTCCATTGAGTCGGTGATGCCATCCAGCCATCTTATCCTCTGTTGTCCCCTTCTCCTCCTTCCCCCCAATCCTTCCCAGCATCAGAGTCTTTTCCAATGAGTCAACTCTTCCCATGAGGTGGCCAGTGTACTGGAGTTTCAGCTTTAGCATCATTCCTTCCAAAGAAATCCCAGGGCTGATGTCCTTTAGAATGGACTGGTTGGATCTCCTTGAAGTCCAAGGGACTCTCAAGAGTCTTCTCCAACACCACAGTTCAAAAGCATCAATTCTTTGGCACTCAGCCTTCTTCACAGTCCAACTCTCACATCCATACATGACCACTGGAAAAACCATAGCCTTGACTAGACGGACCTTTGTTGGCAAAGTAATGTCTCTGCTTTTCAATATGCTATGTAGGTTGGACATAACTTTCCTTCCAAGGAGTAAGTGTCTTTTAATTTCATGGCTGCAATCACTATCTGCAGTGATTTTGGAGCCCAAAAAAATAAAGTGTGACACTGTTTCCACTGTTTCCCCATCTATTTCCCATGCAGTGATGGGACCGGATGCCATGATCTTCGTTTTCTGAATGTTGAGCTTTAAGCCAACTTTTTCACTCTCCTCTTTCACTTTCATCAAGAGGCTTTTGAGTTCCTCTTCACTTTCTGCCATAAGGGTGGTGTCATCTGCATATCTGAGGTGATTGATATTTCTCCTGGCAATCTTGATTCCAGCTTGTGCTTCTTCCAGGCCAGCGTTTCTCATGATGTACTCTGCATAGAAGTTAAATAAGCAGGGTGACAATATACAGCCTTGACGTACTCCTTTTCTTTTGGAACCAGTCTGTTGTTCCATGTCCAGTTCTAACTGTTGCTTCCTGACCTGCATACAGATTTCTCAGGAGGCAGGTCAGGTGGTCTTGTATTCCCATCTCTTTCAGAATTTTCCACAGTTTATTGTGATCCACACAGTCAAAGGCTTTGGCATAGTCAGTAAAGCAGAAATAGATGTTTTTCTGGAACTCTCTTGCTTTTCCATGATCCAGCTGATGTTGGCAATTTGATCTCTGGTTCCTCTTCCTTTTCTAAAACCAGCTTGAACATCTGGAAGTTTAAGGTTCACGTATTGCTTAAGCCTGGCTTGGAGAATTTTGAGCATTACTTTACTAGCGTGTGAGATGAGTGTACTTGTGTGGTAGTTTGAGCATTCTTTGACATTGCCTTTCTTTGGGATTGGAATGAAAACTGACCTTTTCCAGTCCTGTGGCCACTGCTGAGTTTTCCAAATTTGCTGGCATATTGAGTGCAGCACTTTCACAGCATCATCTTTCAGGATTTGAAATAGCTCAATTGGAATTCCATCCCCTCCATAGTGATGGTTTCTAAGGCCCATTTGACTTCACATTCCAGGATGTCAGGCTCTAGGTGAGTGATCACACCATCGTCACTATCTTGGTCATGAAGATCTTTTTTTGTATAGTTCTTCTGTGTATTCCTGCCACCTCTTAATATCTTCTGCTTCTGTTAGGTCCATACCATTTCTGTCCTTTATCGAGCCCATCTTTGCATGAAATGTTCCCTTGGTATCTCTAATTTTCTTGAAGAGATCTCTAGTCTTCTAGCTATTCTTAATTATTCCTAAACCCTAAACTCAGCAAACTACTTTTGCCATAAATATTTCCCTCACAAACAGGTCTCAGAAAACAATTCTTCCCATGGCCTCAAGCTGCGGCCTACGTGCTCATCCTGGGACATTCTTTGTAAAGATCCTTGAACAAATGTCAATGGTTACTCTATAGAATTATTTTCTGGGCACAACTGCAGAAAGCTTTGTGTTTTCTCGTGCTTCTCTCAAGCACCTTAACATTCTTTCCAGCCAACTCAACCAAAGAAAGAAAAGAACAAGTCAGAATCACAAGACCTAACTCCTTCATCCCAGGGCCATGCCTGCAAGGTGAGGAGAGGGGGTTGGGGGCCATGCCTCCATTTTGTCAGTAATGCCTAATGCGGCTCCTGACAATTATGGAAAAGTTTGTTTCAGATACTGTGCTCTAGACAGATATTTTATTTCTGCTCCTATTTTACCCTATAGAATGAGTCTGGGTTCAGGATGGGGAACACATGTACACCCATGGCTGATTCATGTCAATGTATGGCAAAAAAAACACTACAATACTGTAAAGTAATTAGCCTCCAATTAAAATAAATAAATTATTTTTAAAGATTAAAAAAACAGAGTAAGTCTCCTCTTTACTGTTATTAGTCTTGCTTTTCTTCCCCCTCTTCCAACCATAAGGCCCACTCTTTCAAAAAAAAAAAAGCTTTCCAAAATTCCTTCTGATTTACCATTTCTTCCTAATGAATCTGAATCCTGCATGCAAATGCCTAGCACATAGTATAATAGTTGCTAAATAAGTGTGGTGAATGCATCTATTGAATGACTGAAAAGAGGTGATCTTAGTGATACACTCTAACCATCAATGTAGAATGGTAATCGATCTATCTTGGGTTATAAAAATTTTAAACATAACCAAGTAACTACCCTCAAATCATTTGTGTTAAATTTCAAAGTTCAGTTGAAAACAAAGTCCAATTTATCGATATTAAAAAAAAAAAATCTGCCCCATGTGTTCTTTAAACTCATCTTAATGAGTAAAAAATAACTTGTAACTTATTTTTAAAACCAGTAAGCAATCCCAGTGCTTGAAACACACTGCATTTGTGTTTGATCACTACATTATCGATTAATTCAAAAAGCATTCAACAACCTTGTTTACATTTCACATATGTCTAGTAAAGGGAAAATAAGAAGTATACATCTGGTTAATTCTCTGAGTTATAAATTTACAATTAAAATTTGACCAAGCTTCAGATACTTAAGAGCTTAATTGACCGTGTAATTCTGAAACATGCTACAAGGATTTTATTATAGGAAACGCATGGTTATAGGTACATAGCTTAATGATGACAAATCCTGCACATCAAATTCTACTTTTATTTATTTTTTTTTAAAAAAAGGCTTACCCTTGAATCAGAGACATAATCTCTTATAACATACCATATGTCTTTGCCTTTGTAGCACATGTTTAAAAGCAGCCTTGATTAGAGTCAATGCATTGTTTTGTTTCTCCACTGCTACTCCCCTCATACTGTTAAGTGAGTGTTACTTGCTCAGTCGTATTTGACTCTGTGACCCTATGAACTATAGCCCACCAGGCTTCTCTGTTCATGGGATTCTTCAGGTAAGGATACTGGAGTGGGTAGCCATTCTCCTCTCCAGGGGATCTTCCTGACCCAGGGATAGAACCCAGGTCTCTCGCACTGCAGGCAGATTCTTTACCATATGAGCCACCAGGGAAGCCCCATCCTGTTGAGCACTATAGCAAAGTTAGTTCTGCAAACTTGTGCAGGATACAGATCACATTAGTGGAGACAAGGCTCTGAAGGATCCAGAAAATCTAAGGGGGCTACCACAGGACATTAACCAAAATTCTTTCAAGGACACAACATAAAAGATCTTACTTTTTGTTCACGAACAAATATTTATTAGATAACAAATGCTTTTCTAGTTTAGTGAGGATAAGAGACGTCATTAAATATCAGGTGAGAGGAAATAAGGAATAAAATAGTTTCTTACCTATGACCTTCTGTTTCTTACTTTGTCCAGTGAGCTAGGAGGATATGGTCATATAATTATAGAATTCTAAGAAAGATCTAAGGCCGAGTGTCCTGCTTCTAACTGTAAAGTTCATCGTGGTCAGAAGAAGTGAACATTTGAAAAACGATCATTCAAGAAAGCTTAGTCTTTCATTTAATTTTTGAAAAGATTTTTTTTAATGTGGACCATTTTTAAAGTCTTCACTGAATTTGTTACAATATTGCTTCTGTTTTTTATGTTCTGATTTTTTGGCCACTAGGCATGTGAGATCGTAGCTCCCCAACCAGGGATGGAACCCTCACCCCCTGCCCTGGAAGGCAAAGTCTTAACCTCTGAAAGTCCCATTTTGATTACTTTAAAAGCACTGAAAATACTAAATTATGTTCTTTTTCTTGATATCCCTCATTCCTTGTCTCCTCATCTTCCAATTTTCAACTCATCATTGTTACATAAATAAAATTACTTATATTGTTGTAGAAGAGTTTATTTAGCCTGGCTTCTTATTTAATGTCTTTTTCTATCCAAAGCCTTTAATTCCAGCCATGCTTGAGCTCTGGTTCTTCTCCCTTCCTTGCCTTTATAGCCAATCCTTTAGACTAGATAAAATTTTTATCTAAAACTGTCCAGTAATATCATGAGTTCTCTATAAACCCATCCTCATCAACAATACATCTGTGAAAAATTAAGAAATTAAAATGTAAAATAAACAAATACACAACATTATTTTCATTGTTTCATCTCAGAATTTAGGTAAAGAATCTGCCTGCAATGCGGGACACTAGGATTCAATCCCTGGGTCAGAAGATCCCCTGGAAAAGGGAATGGCAGCCCACTCCAGTATTCTGGCCTGAAGAATTCTATGGACAGAAGAGCCTGGAGATACAGTTTATGGGGTCACAAAGAGTTGGACATGACTGAGTGTCTAACAATTTTATAAGATATTTAATTAAACAACAAGAATCATTTTTGAATGATGCTTTTCTAAAAACATTGGCTAACATCTGTTACTTGCATATGGCTATTCTAGACACTTTTGTAGAAACCAAAACACCTGAATTCTGTCCTCAAGTATCTCTGAACTGCAAAGCAGTCATTAACAGAAGAAATAAATTCCTCCAGATTCCAGGAAATTGAATGGACAATCAAAAGTTAACATTTATAGAGAACATTTAGTTATTTTCATGGTTTTAATACATTAAATTTTTAAACTCATCTTTACTTCTTTGCTTCCTCACCAGAGCCTTCATATTTCTTAACACTTTGTGGTTCTCATGGCCCTCTAAAAATCCCCAACACTCTTCTACAAAGATGTGCTTATCATCCTTAAAAATACACACACACACACACACACCCACACACCAGGCAGACTGATGATATTATACATTTACATTTGAAACTGAGGTATTTTCATCATCCTAATTCTATTATACAATCATTTTACGTGCTGCCAATCACATGTTTCTAACCCCCAAAACAGCTCTTCAAAACCATTTTTAATCTCACCCATATCAATGGCCCCTCATTCGACCCTTCAATTGCCTGCCTCCAGCTAAATCCAGAAATTAGAGGCCCTTAAGGCTAAACTCCCTCTGCTCAGTACATCCTCTTCACAGCACCCTCCTACCTGAGAAACACACATCTGTAAGTTTCTCTACACAGGTTCTCTCTCCCTCCCTCTCATGTTCTTTCCCTCCCTCGTTCCCTCCCTTTCTTCCTTCCCTAAAATCCCAGATTTGCTCCTCATAAGATATTGCACTGCCCCCTAGCATTGTTGTATATATGTTTACTTTCACCTAAAAACTTACACTTATGCTCACTTAGGGTTGTTCCTCTAAACATACACACACATCCTTTACCCTCTGCCCACCAAGGACCCCCTTTTCATCTCTAATTAATAAATTCAGTAACTCAGAGACTTCAAAGGGGAAACGGCAGCCATCTGAAAGGAAGTTCAGAGTTGCCTCAACCTGTTCCCCCCAAAACATACACACATATAAACATACCTATTTTGGTACCTGTATTTTACTCAACTTTTTCTGGTCTCAGAGGGGAAGAAGTGGTTCTTTCTCCTCTCCTAGAGTAGTAATTATATTTCCTTCTACCTTACAAAGCATCATCATCTTTTCCTGTACGCTCAAGCTCTCCCTCTCTAGTAGCTCCTTTCCTCCCATTTCAAATACCTTCAGATATCCCATCCTTCACCCCCAGCCCCTGAAAACAAACCAAACAACAAAATAAAACAAAAAACAAAGATCTTCATCTTGATCCTAAATCTTTTTCACACTACTATTGCATTTCCCTTCTTGTTTTCATGATAAAATTACCACAACAGATTTTTTCCCATCTTTCCTCAATGCATCATCCTTAGACGTCTGCCCCACAACCTAACACCTCCTGATATCACAAAGGTTAGCAATAGCCTCCTAACTGCCGAATCCTCATCAATTCTCTTCTTCCTCACAAATCCTCCATCCCTTAACATTCATTCACTACCTTCTAACTCTTGAGCCTTTAAGATTGACTATCTCCCTTCTATTTTTGCTACTTCTCCCTTGCTTGCCTTCTATATGCTGGAATTTCTCAAAACCTGATCCACTTCTCACTCCCTGAACTGTCTGAGGGGCAAGATGTTCTGAAGATGTTTTACAGAAGTCTTGTGACGCAGTTTCCTCAACTCTGTGGTTTTGATGTCATTAAAACTTTTACTAATTCCTCAAAAATGGCTATTAAGTGTTAGGTAGCTTTTTCAAACTTACTAATTCTAATCCTCTTGTATACCAAGTGGACGCAAACAAAATGGTTTCATCCAAGTATCCCATGAGTAAAAATGGAAACATCAAGCTAATCAAGTCGAAATGTAATCTAATCTTACTAAATGTCACCTCTGTATGATGAAGATTTATAATCTAGTCCTCAGACTTCCTCTGTCTTTGACCTTTAGATGTATATTTTTAAAAGTTTACTAGACCTGTCTACATAAATGTCTTACTGGTTCCTTTAAATCAACGAATCCAGAAGTGAATTTCAATTTTTCTTCTCTTCCTGAGTCGATCACTCTCTTATAATCCTCTCTTGGTTAACAGCGCCAAGATAAGCCATTCACCCCAGTCAGAAGCTCAAGAGCCATCTGTGATTTCTCTCTTTTTCCCACATTCAAAAGCTCATTAAATCCCATCAGTTATTTTTTCATTTAAAATCTGTCAAATATTCCCACCTTTCTCTCTCAATGTATGGTGAGAATTCAGAGCCCTCATCATCTTTGGGTGCCACAGTCTTCTAAGATGTCTCTTAATATGATTTAACCATTCTTCAATCCATGTTCCATGCCAGAAACATCTTTCCAAGAGCAAATCTGCCTAAAAATGTTTTCCTTCTTGGCTTAAAACTGTGATCCGTTTGCTACAGTCCATAAGAATATGTTGTGCTTATCTCTGCAAAGTCATCATTTGCTTATCCCTCATGTGTATCCTGAAATCTAACTATACCAAACTAAGCACAATTCTTTTAACAAATACATTCATAGTAACCCCCTGGTTTTGCAGATGCCCTATTTCTCCCTACCTGTATGTATCTAACGAATACCCAATTAGTTCAGTATTCCCACCGGCCCTTAAATACACTTCCAGGAGTACATATACTACTACAATTGTCTTTTTTTTCTGCTAAAGTTATTTAAAGCATAGTATCTTCTTTGTCTTTGTGTATCAAATGCATACCAGAGTGTGGACATTTTATACTTAGGAAATTTTATTAAGGAAATAAAGGCAGTCACTTTGGATAGTATAAAATTCTGATTATATTCCTTTGAGACAACAGCAAGTCCATGGAGGACAGAGGTGAATACATGTGTGTAGTAAATTTGAATCAAGAACAAACTGTGATAGTACTGTATTTTTGGCATGCAAGAAACAAGTTCTTTCAATTAGATTTTCATTTTATTACTCTATTTACTTAGGATTAACCTCATCTTACTCTCTAATATTTCATCTGCAAAGGTAATCACTGGAAATTCAACTTCCTTTTCAAGTTTCTCTCTTAAAAATCCATTGACTGCTTCCAAGCAATACAATCATTAGAAGAAAAAATGTAGGCAAAGGAACAATCTGATTGTTTAGAAATAATCATGACAAAAGAGTTTTCAATGTGGTTAACTTACCCAACACAGACAGTTCACTAATTCCAGATTTATAAAAGTTACAAAGAATACATTTTGCTTTACCAAGCTTTTGCTAGCATTTAATTTTCCAATGCTGCAAAATAGACTTGATCAAGTGTTTTTCCTCCATAAGGTTCTACTTTAAGACCTCCATATGCTCATTTTTAATAATCTGCTTTCAAAACCAGGAACCATTCCAAATATGAGTTATGGAAATATTGTGCTTCTTATTAAAAACAACATGAAAAGAAATATCTGAAGCCCAGGTATCAATCTGTAAAACACACAGCGGCAGGTCCATGTGAAAGGCTTGTATGAAGAATTACTGCTGAAAATCACTTTTACTGAGGCAGTTTAACTCGTTTCACTAGAAGTGAAAATTGCTATGACAAATATGTCACTATGGAGGTCAAATGGTAATTTGCACATGCTAAACAGCTCAGCAGGAAATTACATGTGATCCTCGCAATCACTAGCATTCCCACCAGAAATAAGTTTAGAAGACACAGAGGTCACATGGATTGTGTTAGGGATAAAATTCTTTCCAACACATGTTCCACCCTCCCCCTCAGGAAGAAGAATTGAAAGGTATAGAGAGAGGTATGGTCAAGGTGTTTAAAGTTGGAGAAATGTTGTGATTTAGGGTAGTTACAGAAAAGGAAACTAGAGAAAAGTGTCATCAGAGACCAATGAAAATAACTGCTTAATGAACTCAATATTTTGATACCATTTTATCTCTTATTATTAGCAAAATGCAGTTATGCTTACAAACCCTGTGAAAAATCTCTCAGGGCAAAAGGTCCAGAAAAGAAATAACACTTTCTTTTTTGATCAAGACTGTTATTTGTTACTATCTCATCTTAAGAAGTCTTTACTTCTCATGCCTTACTCCAGTCTTGCGTAAAACTTCCTACATCGAAACATATTCCCATTTACTGACTTATTCTTAAATGAGTTCAAATTTTGTTCTAGGAACTATACCCCCATGGTGACCAAGATAAACAGTCCCTTTTCTCAAGGAGCAACTGGTTTAACAAGGAGTACAAATGGGATGATGAATAAAAAAAGGGAAACTGTAAGTTGCTATGGGAGCACAGAGCACAGTTTTCAAGCCCAGTTTAAGTGATTAGGAAGACTTCCTAGAAAAAGACCTGAAGAGTGTGGGGGTGGGGTAGAAGTGATATGAAGCCTGGTTTAACCATCACAGAAATCTTAATAGAGGAATAGGGATTGATGATGTGAGTTGAGAGTCACTAAAACATAGATGCTATAGAGACTACAGCATAAATTAGTATACCAAGTGAGAAAAGTAAAGGACTAAATAATTTGAACCATAGGAAAACAAAACTTAATGGGTAGTTAAAAGATGTTGCAAGAGATCAGTTCAGTTCAGTTCAGTCGCTCAGTCATGTCCAACTCTTTGCGACCCCATGAATCGCAGCACGCCAGGCCTCCCTGTCCATCACCAACTCCCGGAGTTCACTCAAACTCATGTCCATTGAGTCGGTAATGCCATCCAGCCATCTCATCCTCTGTCGTCCCCTTCTCCTCCAGCCCCCAATCCCTCCCAGCATCAGAGTCTTTTCCAATGAGTCAACTCTTCACATGATGTGGCCAAAGTACTGGAGTTTCAGCTTTAGCATCATTCCTTCCAAAGAACACCCAGGGCTGATCTCCTTCAGAATGGATTGGTTGGATCTCCTTGCAGTCCAAGGGACTCTCAAGAGTCTTCTCCAATACCACAGTTCAAAAGCATCAATTCTTTGGCACTCAGCTTTCTTCACAGTCCAACTCTCACATCCATACATGGCCACTGGAAAAACCATAGCCTTGACTAGACGGACCTTTGTTGGCAAAGTAATGTCTCTGCTTTTCAATATGCTCTCTAGGTTGGTCATAACTTTCCTTCCAAGGAGTAAGCATCTTTTAATTTCATGGCTGCAGTCACCATCTGCAGTGATTTTGGAGCCCCCCAAAATAAAGTCTGACACTGTTTCCATTGTTTCCCCATCTATTTCCCATGAAGTGATGGGACCAGATGCCATGATCTTCGTTTTCTGAATGTTGAGCTTTAAGCCAACTTTTTCACTCTCCTCTTTCACTTTCATCAAGAGGCTCTTTAGTTCCTCTTCACTTTCTGCCATAAGGGTGGTGTCATCTGCATATCTGAGGTTATTGATATTTCTCCCGGCAATCTTGATTCCAGCTTGTGTTGCAAGAGATAAAGAGAGGTAATAGAAAAGCAAGAAAAATGAGATTTCTAAAGCCAAGAAAAGAGAACATTTCAAAGAAGTCCATGCTCTATGGTATCCAATGTTTCTTAAAAATCAAGTTAAGTATGGATTATGAACTGTTCCTTAGACTTAACAGTAAATACATAGATCCATAAACTTGGGAAGAACAAATTCATCAGAGTACCAGAAACAGAAGCCAAGTTATTTAGATTGAAGTGTAAGTAAAGGTGAGAAATAAGACAGTTGAGCTTACAACTCAGTAAATAACTTTAACCATGAAGCAGAGAAGAGATACAAGAAGAGATACATGTCAAGGTAGAGGGCCTCTGAGAAAGTTTGTATACAGTTTATTGTTTTTTGTTTTGTTTTTTAATGAGAAATATTTGAATGGTGAAAACTGATTGATAAGGAGAGAATGAAGTGAAATGAGAGATAAGGCTGTTTCAGACCATGGGTAGCAGCATTAATCACAGACAAAAGGAAGTACTGCTGCAATTGAAAGATGGCACATTTCTCATTGTTTCTTTATGATGGCTCACATTTTCTCTCTGAAGTTAGAGACAAGATTATCTCTAGAGGAGGGAGGAGAAGGAAGGATAAGAGGTTCAAAGAATATATAGAAGAGTTGAAGGACCACCCTGGAAAACAGAAGTATGGCTGGACCCTATCCAAGGACATTGATTTTGGACATTTTGTGTATACAGTGCCATCTATCTTCAAGTGTGCTTGATTTTCCCAAGCTGTGGGACTGCACTGATCTAAGATTGGCCCAGTTAGATTTATCCAGCATTGAGACTTCTGAAAAGTTATGATAGGAGGACAAACGGGCAAGACAGTAAGGATACTGACAGCATATCTAAGTTGGGTTGGGAAAGACATGATGACCAAAGCAGACTTGCTTAGAGGGACAGGAAGAAGAAACAAGGGGGTCAGAAGTTCCCACGTTTCCCAGACACTACGTGGTAGAAAAAAATAAATGTAAGAACAGAACCTGTGAAACTCAAACACTGTGGGGCATGATGGTTGAATTCTATACCTTGGAAGAAGGCTGGGGTTATAACAAGAGCTGATGTTCAGCAATAGGACAGCTCAAGTGGCTTACACACAAACATACTGGCATTGAGGACGAAGATCTGGCAGTCTAGGTAGTTAGACAGGAGGGTCATCCAAATGGATACTGAAGTCCCCTAGAAGGAGAGCAGTATTTGAGACTGAGAAAACCCAGTGCTAACATCTTTGCTGAAAGAAGAGATATAGTCCTGAAAGATTATTTTCAGTAGTTTCATAGTTATGCAAATAAAGATCATTCCAACTGAAATTCCAACTAAAATAATGAAATATGATTTCTAGAAGTGCCTGTTTTCTCCTTGATGATGATAATGATGAAGAATGCTATTTATGAGGAGCTCAAGCTTAATCCAAATCATGTCATTCACAATCCCCACAGGTTCTTCACTAAGGATGGCTCTCTATACACTTGTCTCAATAAGCAATTTGTCAAGGAATGATCAATAACAAAGAAGTGAATCTTACACCTACTAAAACTTACCCTCCCTTTGTTCATAGAAATACTTAAATAACATGGTTAAACTATCCTTTAACCATTTAAACAGAGAATGAAGCATATGATTAAGCCTCTTCTTAAGGTCCTAGGGCTATCTCTTATATAAGCTCAGATACTTTTGAAGCAGTGTTTACAAAACATTGCTGAAAACTGTTTGCATTATTTTTTAAATACGGATTCCTGGGTCCTATCCCAGACACACTGAATTCTCCAAGAGAACTGGAAAAGCTGAGTGTTTAAACAAGTCTCCCTGGTGATTCTTATTACCAGGGATGTTTGAGAAATAATAAATAGCCTTAGGGTGTATAGCCTTTGATCCCACATTAAACAGATCCAGTTTACAATGTCTTTTGAGTTCTTTAAGAGCTTTTCTGTCATTTTCCTTGTTGTCAACTGTCACTTCTTTTTGCTACTGACATTCCTATCTCATGCAGGTTTTTCCTTCTAATCACAATGTATAAATTACTGCAATGCAGGAAGTGAGTTAGCCAACTTTGTTTTAATTATAAATGAAGTAAGAATATGTAGGTGCTGGCTGATGATCAGAAACCACACCCAGAAGTAAAACTATACAAATTTTTAAAGAATTTGTAGTATCCAAATTTTACTCACTTGCAGATTTTTTGGCAATTATCCAGATAAATGTCAGATAATTTATTCTAATAGAAGCAGAAGTTTGGAGTTGGACAATACACCCAGGTTTGGTTTGTTTTTTCAATCTTACCAAATGGTCTAATTCCTATCCAAATATTTGCATCACTGTCTAAATTCTTTTTTTTTTTTTTTTAATAACAGCAGGACTAAATTGTATTTGATGTTTGGTTTCATGCATTTGACAGAGGAAAAAAAGGTTAAACAGTACACATACACACATACACAAATTTCCCGAAGAGGAAACCATTCAATGTGGTTTCCTAATCGAATTACTGAATTTCACAATGAAGCCAATTCTGTTTTATTTGGGTATCAGTCTTCAATCAAGATCCTTAATCTAGGTGATCTGGCAAAGCCAGGAGAAGAAACCACCATAGAACACTAGGAGATGAACCTATTTCAGAGTCCATTAAAACTGAGATTTCTGGTTCTTTGGAGATGCAGACATTCAGCAATTGGTATAAAACTACCATTAGTTTGTAATGATGTCAGAGAAAAATTGAAGCTGATTTTGCTTTAAGTCTTGGTATTGCCAGGTCTAAAACCTTTGGACTCCATGTTCTGAGCAGGGTTTATGTTCTCTTCAAGATTTGTTTAAATATACCTTGTCAGACCTTCTGCTTGAAAAGAGAGGCTGAAGAGTCTTCTTGAACTGTAATTAAAGTCCCTAAGCATTCCTAGTTGGCTTTCTTGAAATGCTGAGCCTCACCCTCCAAGTTGTTTGTGTTAGCGTAGCAGGGCCACTGCAACCTGTCCCCCTCTTCCTTGCTGTGCTATTGAAATACAGTAAGAAGACCCTTTGAGCCAACCATCTGCTCTTCAATTAAACTCGCAAGCATTTTCTTTTCAATAATTTATTGTAGGCGTCTTTTTGTTTCCAAGTAACTGTTGGTAAAAATTCATGAATTAATTGGGAAAATGAACTAAACAAAGACACAATTTCACTTGCAAGATGGAAACTTAGCAAAGAAAGGTATGACAAGACCACATGGTGTTCTTTGCCACAATCGTTGGCCCCATATATTCCTAAACCCTGTAATTCAGCCACTTTCCAATGAGAGTCTAAAAACAATTACAATGGTTGTGGCTATAAGTAAGCATGATGCAAGCTTTACTAATAAATTGGACTGCTTTATAATTACCCGTGAAATAACAACGCTTGACCCTGATTTATTTTGTGGGCTGCCTTTTTCTCTCTAAACATGTTGAAGTTGATTTTTTTTTTTCTTAAAACCAGATGTTTTAACATTTCAAAGAAGATGGATGGAATGCAAACTCAAGACCAAAACTGTTTTAGGTTTGCATTTGTTATTATTGTTATTATAGAAAGGGCCAGGACTCTACACAAACTGGAAACAAGCCAAAATTCTAATTTAGATGACAGTGGCCATCTTGAAATTTTCTAAACATACCAACAGCTTTGTTTCCATTTTCTGCAAGCACAGAAACGATGTGAAAACTAAATCAGACAATAAAAGAATTTTTTATCTCTAAAGGTCAGCATGATTTAATGACAGTCCATTGGACCTCATTTATAACTCTTCAGTGGGGGGCGGGGGAGTCCTATTGCTTAGAATATGAAATTAAAGATGTTTTAGTTTACTTAGCCAAAAAAAATGTATCAGCCCATGTTTATTTTTGCAAGTACCTTGAAGGACAATTTTGTCCCTGCGTTTGTGACTGGTCCCTTTGACAAAACAAGGAATTTACAATAACCTGCAAATTGGGACTTGGGAAGTTTCCAAGAGCCTTCTCCAGAGTGAGAAACTCAAAGAGCTCCTGTTCTGCTCCCTTGACTCCCTTGACTGTATCCAGCTGGTGTCAAAAAAGCAAGGACTCTGTCCACTCTAGGGCCAGAGCAGTGGTTCCAAATAGATTAGGACAGGGAGGGGAAGGTAAGAGATAAGATAGAAGTGCTAGGACCATGCTGATAAGTGCAGTGACAATGATGAGGAAGACTAACAGAGTGACATGTGGAAATGCAAGTCCATTCTAAGCCAGAAGAGAAGGAGCCCTTTCCAAAATAATGATTACTTAGGTAATCTCTCTTAACTAGATTAGATCACTGCATTAGTGCTTCATTTCACTTTATTTATTTTAAATAGATGGCCTTTGCTAACCAACCAAGGTAAGTACTTAGGAGAAGTGGACTGACAGAACGTTTCTGATAGCATTTGCACAATATCAGGTTGTAATCACTGGTTTCTAGCTGGCTGAGAGTCCCTTGAAGCCCTGAGGATTTAGTACAACATAGCTATTCGAGAAACAAATGAAGGCTTTTTAAAAAATGAGGCAGGGTTCCTGTTACCACAGAATCACTGTTTGCCAAATCACCTTGAGAAAAAATGATCCTCAGAGGCGAGTGCTTATGGTTGTCGTTGTTCAGTCTCTAAGTCGTGTCTGACCCTTTGCAAATCCATGGACTGCAGTATACCGGGCTTCCCTGTCCATTGAGTTGGTGACGCCATCCAACCATCTCATTCCTCTATCACTTCCTTCTTCTCCTGCCCTCAATCTTTTCCGGCATCAGGGTCTTTTCCAATGAGTCAACCCTTAGCATCAGGTGGCCACAATATTGGAGTTTCAGCTTCAGCATCAGTCCTTCCAATGTATATTCAGGACTGATTTCCTTTAGGATGGACTGGTTGGATCTCCTCGCAAGTACTCTCAAGAGTCTTCACCAACACCACAGTTCAAAAATATCAGTTCTTCAGAGTTCAGCCGTCTTTATGACCCAACTCTCACATCCATACATGACTACCGGAAAAACCATAGTTTTGACTAAACAGGCCTTTGTTGGAAAAGTGATATCTCTGCTTTTTGATATGCTATTTAGGTTTGTCATGGCTTTTCTTCCAAGGAGCAAGCGTTTTTCAATTTTGTGGCTGCAGTCACCATCCACAGTGATTTTGGAGCCCAAGAAAATAAAGTCTGTCACTGTTTCCATTTTTCCCCATCTAGTTTCCATGAAGTGATGGGACTGGATACTGTAATCTTAGTTTCTTGTATGTTGAGTTTTAAGCCAGCTTTTTCACTCTCCTCTTTCACCATCAACAAAAGGCTCTTTGTTCATCTTCGCTTTCTGCCATAGAGTAGTAACATCTACATATCTGAGGTTGTTAATATTTCTCCAGGCAATCTTAATTCCACCTTGTGATTTATCAAGCCTAGCATTTCACATGGTGTACTCTGCATAGAAGTTAAATAAGCCATACTACTTCCCAATTTTGGACCAGTCCATTGTTTCATGTCCAGTTCTGCTGTTTCCTGTCCTGCATAAAGGTTTCTCAAGAGACAGGTAAGGTGATCTGGTAATCCCATCTCTTTAAGAATTTTTCACAGTTTGTTGTGATCCACACAGTCAAATGCTTTAGCATAATCCATGAAGTAGATTTTTTTTTTTAATTTCTTTGCTTTTTCTATGATCCAATGGATGCTGGCAATTTGATCTCTGGTTCCTCTGCCTTTTCTAAATCCAGCCTATACCTCTGGAAGTCCTTGGTTCACATACTGTTGAAGCCTAGCTTCAAGGATTTTGAGCATTACCTGGCTAGCATGTGAAATGAGCACAACTGTATGGTAGCTTGAACATTCTTTGGCATTGACTTTCTTTGGAACTGGAATGAAAACTGACATTTTCCAGTCCTGTTACCACTGCTGAGTTTTCCAAATTTGTGGACATATTGAGTACAGCATTTTAACAGCATCATCTTTTAGGATTTTAAATAGATCAGTTGCAATTCCATCACCTTCACCAGCTTTGTTCATGGTAATGCTTCCTAAGGTCCACTTCACTTCACACTCCAGGATGTCTGGATCTAGGTGAATGATCATATCATCGCAGTAATCTGGGTCATTAAGACTTTTTTTTTTGTATAGTTCTTCTGGGTATATTTGTCACTTCTTCTTAATCTCTCCTACTTCAGTTAGGTCCTTTCCATTTCTGTCCTAAATTGTGCCCAACTGTGCATGAAATGTTCCCTTGGTATCCCCAATTTTCTTGAAGAAATCTCTAGTCTTTCACATTCCACAGTTTTCCTGAATATCTTCACATTGTTCATTTAAGACAGCTTTCTTATCTCTCCTTTCTATTCTCTGGAACTCTGCATTCAGTTGGGTATCCTTTACCTTTCACTCTTCTTTTCTTAGGTATATGTAAGGCCTCCTCAGACAACCACTTTGCCTTCCTGCATTTCTTTTTCTTGAGTATGGTTTTGGTCACAGCTTCCTGTACAATGTTATGAACCTCCATCCATAGTTCTTCAGGCACTCTTGTCTACCAGAGCTAATCCCTTGAATCTATTTCTCACTTCCACTGTATAATCATAAGGGATTTGATTTAGGTCATACCTGAATGGTCTAGTGGGTTTTCCCTACTTCCTACAATTTAAGCCTGAATTTTGCAATAAGGAGCTCATGATTTGAGCCACAGTCAGCTCCAGGTCTTGTTTTTGCTGACTGTATACAGCCTTTCCATCTTTAGCTGCAGAGAATATAATCAATCTGATTTTGATATTGACCATTTGGTGATGTCCATGTGTAGAGTCATCTCTTATGTTGTTGGAACAGAGTGTTTGCTATGACCAGTGTGTTCTCTTGGCAAAAATCTGTTAGCTTTTGCCCTGCTTCATTTTGTACTCCAAGGTCAAACTTGCCTGTTACTCCAGGTGTCTCTTGACTTCCTACTTTTGCACTCCAATCCCCTATGGTGAAAAGGACATCTTTTCTTGGTGTTAATCTAGAAGGTCTTATAGGTCTTCATAGAACCATTCGACTTCAGCTTCTTTGGTATTAGTGGTTGGAGCATAGACATGGATTACCGTGATACTGAACGGTTTGCCCTGGAAAGGAACCGAGATCATTTTGTCATTTTTGAGATGCATTTCAGACTCTTGTCAACTACTAAGGGCTGCTCCACTTTTTCTAAGGGATTCTTGTCCATAGTAGTAGATATAATGATCATCTGAATTAAATTCACCCATTTCAACCATTTTAGTTCACTGATTCCTAAAATGCCGAGTCACTCTTGCCATCTCCTGTTTGACCATGTCCAATTTACCTTGATTCATGGACCTAACATTCCAGGTTCCTATGCAATATTCTTTACAGCTTAGGACTTATCTATTTATTTATTAATTTTTACCACCAGACACATCTACAACTGAGAGTTATTCCTGCTTTGCCCCACCCTCTTCATTCTGCTCTTCTCCAGTAGCATATTGAACACCTACTAACCTGGGTGGGGCAGGGCTCATCTTCTGGTGTCATATCTTTTTGCCTTTTCATACTATTCATGGGCTTCTTGAGACAAGAATACTCAAGTGGTATGCCATTCCCTTCGCCAGTGGACCACAATTTGTCAGAACTCTCCGCCATGACCCATCCATATTGGCTGGCCCAGCACATTTATGCTTATTTGAAACAAAAGGAAATACTGAAGCAGAATAGAAAATATTTGATGGTTGTATGCCAACTTTGTTAGACAAGACACATTTCTAGGCATCATAAAGCAGCAATATATTGCTCTTGTATATCCTGGGTAGATAAATACAATGGCTAGTACAAATCCAACAATACCTTGATGAAGTCTGAGTTGCAAGGAAGGAAAAAGTTGATCAGAAAGTAAGACTTGTTTTTGTTAAGTTTCCTGGGGTCTGGAAAAAGAAGTGGTAGACCGGGAGTCCTTTCAGTCATTCAGCATATTGGGAGACTTCCATGTGCAGGTATGCTGCTGGTATATTATCATGGTGAACAAAGTTCCTAGCCTTGTATATTGGCAAAGAAATATGGTGACCACGTATTACAGTTATGATAAGTACTGCAAAAGAAGTGCATGGTGATGAGAGGAGAGTAATGTGGGAGACTAAGGAAGGCACTCCCCTTCATGGATCACTGCCTTGTCATGGAGAGGAAGCTTTCATAACTCAGTGAAGCTATGAGCCACACCATGCAGGGCCACCCAAGACGGATGAGTCATACTGGAGAGTTCTGATACTTCACGGCAAATACAAGGGGTAAAGGCAGGAGCAGTGACAGATTTCCTCTTCTTGGGTTCCAAAATCACTGCGGATGGTGACTGCAGTCTTGAAATTAGAAGATGACTGCTTCTTGGCAAGAAAGCTATGACAAACCTAGACATTGTGTTAAAAAGCAAAGACATCACTTTGCCAAACAAAGTCCATATAGTCAAGGCTATGATCTTTTCAGTAGTTACATATGGCTGTGAGAGCTGGACCATAAAGAACGCAGAGCACCGAAGAATTGATGCTTTCAAACTGTGGTGCTGGAAAAGATTCTTGAGAGTTCTTTGGACTGCGAGGAGATCCAACCAGTCAGTCGTAAAGGAAATCAGCCCTGAATATTCACTGGAAGGACTGACGCTGAAGCTCCAATACTTTGGCTACCTGATGGGAAGAACTGACTCATTGGAAAAGGCACTGATGCTGAGAAAGATGAAAGAGAAGAGCATGACAGGGGATGAGATGGCCGGATGGCATCACCAATGCTGCTGCTGCTGCTGCTAAGTCGCTTCAGTCGTGTCCGACTCTGTGTGACCCCATAGACGGCAGCCCACCAGGCTCCCCGTCCCTGGGATTCTCCAGGCAAGAACACTGGAGTGGGTTGCCATTCCCTTCTCCAATGCATGAAAGTGAAAAGTGAAAGTGAAGTCGCTCAGTCGTGTCCGACTCTTTGCAACCCCATGGACTGTAGCCTACCAGGCTCCTCCGTCCATGGGATTTTCCAGGCAAGAGTACTGGAGTGGGGTGCCATTGCCTTCTCTGATCACCAATGCAATGGACATGAATTTGGGCAAACTCTTGGAGATGGTGAGGGTCAAGGACGCCTGGCGTGCTGCAGTCCACGGGGTCCCAAAGAGTTGGACACGACTGGGTGACTGAACAACAACTACTAAGAAGGTAGGAGCAGGCCTGAAAGAGGAAGGAGGAAGCACAGGAGGCCTTCCAAGTGGACGAGATGGCCTGTGCACTAGTCCTACGTTGAAAAGCAGCTCTGGCAAGAGGACCAACTGCAAGGAAGCCTACGTGGGTGGAGGGTGAGAAACAGGCAGGTACCCTAGCAAGTGATGTGGAGAGCTGGAAGAGAAGCAGCCTGGAAAGCTCTGTTAAGGATGAAATCCCAAAGAGCAATGGGAAGGCACTGATACATCTGAACTAATCAGAAGATCCTGGGAAATAGGATTTAGTGTTGCTGCCCTATCACACTTCAAAAACACTTTTTTTTTTTTTTCAGGATTCATGGCATAATACATATTAACAGATACTCTGCTCTTAATAATTAATACTTGGTCTCAATTAAAAAAAAATTCAAGAGACCTTGTAGACCTGAAGCAGAGCTCATTTTGCCCTTCTGCTTAGCACATTAAGAAAGGGTCAGAAGAGGATTATTTTAAACACTAAATGCAGTGAATTCTTCAATAATTTTTCATAACAATAACCAGAGAAACCAAAAGGGGCACTCTGTGGGGGTCCCTGCATGATTATTTTACAATTTCTCTTAAGCCATTTCTAAGTTGTGGGGAGCGGCTAATGCTTTCCTCTCGTATGCTGATGGTAAAAGCAAATATTTACAAGACAGGCTGTCCAGGAAAGAAATAGAATCCACATATAATCTGTTTTTATTGCACTGTCTGCTGCTCAATTTTATAAACAGCTGCTGGCCAAATGTAATTCGAACCCAAACCCAAAATTTTGTGCCTTTTTGTTGAAGGGAACAGAATATTTTGCTTAAATATGTCAAAGAAACTGTTGAGAGTCATTAGGGTTTTGGGTTGGGTGGTTTGTTTTTTTGGCAATTTGGAATCTCATTTTGAAACAGCCTACAGAACCATGTAGCAAAATAAGAATTATATTGTTATAAAAGCCCAGTACAAGCCTAAATCAGAGACATTAAAGTATGCGCTTCCAATCATGAGTAGGTGGCACAAACATGAATCCTACTGAGAAATAATGAGATGTGTGTACATATGAACCTCCTGTGTATCATTTTGAAAACATATCCCCAAGAGAAAATGACATAAAACAACTTGCAGTTAAACTTTATTTGATGCCAGATGAGAAACAAATGTTTTAGAAACTCTAATTTTTAATATAATAATTTTTCCTTTGCATGTGCAGACCAGCAGCTTCTTATAACGCACCAGTTTCTTAGCCAACATTTATTTCTAAAGTAACTCAATAGAGGCTGAGCTTTTAATTGCATTTTTTTATTTGTATATCTACTTTGTAAGATTTTTTCTGGAGAAATGAATTATTTCAGCTTGACTTTAGAGGTCATGGGACATATACACTATTATGAAAGTAAAGGCTTTATAGTCATTCCATAACCAAAAAAAAGCAAATTTCTCAATCTATGATACGTAATAGCTCATAAATCTATTCCAACACTAGAGTCAGGTTCCTTTGGATTTCTGAGTACTATAGCAGTTGTTCCCAAGTGTTTCCAATACTAGGACTCATGGCAAAAATATTCAAGCATCTCTACCCACAAGATAAAAGACCTTAATAGTACATTGTTCATTAAGTGGAAAAAAGCACAATGTAATATATAAGAAAATATAATAAGAAACACAATAATCCAGTAATAGTTTTAATACAATGTATGCTTTTGGAATATGTGAGGCAAATTGTTAAAAAATCACTCTGGCTGCTATGGCACAGCAAGGATGGAAGCAGGCCAACTGGTAGGCGCCCACTGACATAGAAAAGTGAGGAAGAAGAGTGGCCTAGATGCACTGGGTATACAGGATTTCCAACAGAATTTGCTGATGAACTGGACATGGGGTATGAGGTAAAGGAGTCCCAGGTGACTCTCAAGGTCAGAGAGCTGGCACTTAGAGAGAAGACTTAAACTATGTTTCACTTTATTTTTCATTAAATGATTTTTTAAAATCACAAGTTAAAATTCAAAAGAAATAGAAGAAGAATTTTGCTCCCAAAACTATTTAATCAAAGGATATACAAGAATTCTTGAGCTTGTATCACATTACTACTACATCTTTACATCTTGTGGAAATGCCTTTGCCAAACTAAACACTTACTCAATCACCTAGGACTCTCTATATGTCCTTTTATTTGGCCTCAAATTGACCAGACCATTATTTAGAACAAGAAGATCATAAAAAAATAAAATAAAACCTAATTTGCCTTTTTTTAAAATGTGTATTTTGTAACCACAAATATTTATGTACATATTTGAAAAATAGCAGTACAAACGCATTCAAAATATACTAGCTATTTGTCCTAAAGGTAATGCTTGTTTCATATGTGAGTCCTGGTAACCTCCATAATCTCTATCACCACTTTTCTGAGAAACCCTAAGACCTGATAAAAGCAATCAGGCATATAAAATACTGACATGGGTAGCTATTCCCTGCTCCAGGTTATCTTGCTGACCCAGGGACTGAACCCAGGTCTCCTGCATTGAAGGCAGATTTTTACCCTCTGAGCTACCAGGGAAGCCCATGTGCCTAATTATTTATATACACACACACACCCCCCCATACACAGAGAGAATATTTATATATATTATATATATATAGTCTATAAGATCATTTTAGGTATGTATATGTGTTATAAACAATCTATAGGATAAAAATAATCAACAAAGTGATATATAACCTCCATTGAAATAACCCTAAAAGTCTTAAATTGTGAATTTTTTAAACTGTGATATTTTTCATGGAAAATCTTGTAGTAAAAGAGATGAGAAGCTGGAAGCAGCTTCTGCAATATATCACTTGACAGGAAGTTAAGTTATCAGAATGAAGTCTTATAGGTAACAATCTCATAACCATACATGGTATATGTCTTAGTTACCACACAGATATGAAAGGTCCATTAAGGTTCCTTATCAGCTGCATATTGGTGTCATTGAGAGAGTTTGATAGCATGAGCCTGAACTGCAAAAGTCTCCACACAATGCCCTGTTATCCGTCATCTAACCTTTGAGTTTAAACAGCCACAATAACTACCCCCTGTCCCTACCAGAGGACACCGTCCTCCTAAATCATTTAGTTAAAGCTATTAATTTCATTACCTTCTAATATTTTTTTAACCAGAACACCTAAAAAATATTAGACTCTCAGGATTAAACAATACAGTGCAATCAAAATTAAACACACTGTTCATAGCTTGTTTCAATGTACAGCAATTATGTGATGCAATGAGCAGAATCTCTAGAAATCTCAAATTTTCAAATTGATCATATGTATCATTAAGTCCCTTCACAGAGATTCTCACAAATGGCTGAATTTTCATGTGTTTAGTTTCCACCACTCAAATACTTTTAGACCATGCTGAATAAAATACTGTTTCCAACTCACTGCCTACTAGGGTTGAAAACGAACCATCTGGATGCTCATTAGATGGCCAGAGACAAGGGTTAGCTTCTGAGAAGCTGTACTTCACAGTGAATCACAGAAGGGGAAAGAACCAAGGCCATATGGGAAAGGTAAAGTTAAAAAAAAAAAAAAAAACCAGCTAGAAGAAAAGTTCAAGAGGTTTTTTAAACAATGACATCAGAGACCAGAAGTAAGGCACTGAGAGGTCAATTTGATGAGAAAGTGACTACTGGATTTGGGAGCCACGGATGAGATGAGGAAAGTAGGAGTACCTAGACTTTTATTTATATTAGTAGCTGTTCTTGAGAACCAGCAGGACTTGTGCCTAGGTGGGTTTCCCAGGCTTAAACAGCCAGGAAAGAAGGACTATAACCTACAGGTTAATCTTGCCTCTAAACCAATGGTTGTTCTTAGCTAGAGCTCAAATTACAAATTCCACTTACACATTCTCATCTTGCAAGACCCACTGAGTCAATCTGTATCTCGCTATTAAATTCATTATCATTTTTTTTTCAGGCTGTACCACTCTAGCAGGAATCTAGAATTTTAGAGGGTCAGGCTCCTCTGTCCATGGAATTCTCTAGATAAGAATACTGGAGTGGGCTGCCATTTCCTCCTCCAGGGGATCTTCCCAACCCAGGGATCGAATCTGCAACCCCTGCATGGGCAGGCAGGTTCTTTACCATTTGAGCCACAAGGGAAGCCCCTCTAGGTAAATATGAACCTCTTTTTTTTTCAGGAGGCTATACCACTCTAGTAGGAATCTAAGGGCAGAGCTATTGTTGCTATAAAAAAATTAAATTCTTACACTGAGTTATCTTGGCTTTACCCACACTGGCTCTCTTAATGTGAAATATTTATTCTTTCTCCCAAGTGAGAAGCAATAAAATCACGATGACATCGTTATTGTCACCATCGACATTACCATCTCACTCCCTCTCCTGATGTCCCCATACCACGCAAATATTAAGTGACTCTCTCCTAAGGGAGTTGTCTTGATTCAAGAAAGAGGAGCAAAGACTCTGCACGATTTCGTTTTATATCTTCTAAGGCTGTACTTAGTATGAAATGCCCAAGAATGATCCCCTTCCACAGTAGCTGCTTCTCTCTGATGGCTTTCAGGGGCAATCCTTGAACAGGCAGCACCAAACAGGTGGGGGCCTCTAGGAAACAGTAGCAACGTCTAATGTCAATTCCCAAAGGATTTGATTCCTATTTTATAGCATTCTTGAATCCTTCTTTAATTGACTGGATAATGGACAGCTTTATACTGCTCTCTTTAACAACTACTAGCAAAGATACCCAGACTTCCTTCAGGGTTCACACATGCACACACACAATATCCCAACGCCAAATACATACACAGCCAGCAGTACTGCTATCTCTGTATTTTATCTCATACATGAATTTTTTAAATATCTGAGAATAATGAATAAATGTTTAAAGAACTGTAATTGTCACACAATTCTCTGCTTTTTAAGAACTGCATACCAGGACACCCAGAAGTTACAACTTTAATCTACTTTAATCTACACATTGATGGAAAGTTTCCTATTTTCCAAATAGGAAAAGGAGTACGTCAAGGCTGTATATTGTCACCCTGTTTATTTAACTTGTATGCAGAGTACATCATGAGAAACCCTGGGCTGGAGGAAGCACAGCTGGAATCAAGATTGCCGGGAGAAATATCAATAACCTCAGATATGCAGATGATACCACCCTTATGGCAGAAAGTGAAGAGGAACTAAAGAGCCTCTTGATGAAAGTGAAAAAGGAGAGTGAAAAAGTTGGCTTAAAGCTCAACATTCAGAAAACGAAGATCATGGCATCTGGTCCCATCACTTCATGGCAAATAGATGGGGAAACAGTGGAAACTGTGGGTGACTTTATTTTTCTGGGCTCCAAAATCACTGCAGATGGTGACTGCAGCCATGAAATTAAAAGACGCTTACTCCTTGGAAGGAAAGTCATGACCAACCTAGATAGCATATTGAAAAGCAGAGACATTACTTTGCCAACAAAGGTCCGTCTAGTCAAAGCTATGGTTTTTCCAGTGGCCATGTATGGATGTGAGAGTTGGACTGTGAAGAAAGCTGAGCGCTGAAGAATTGATGCTTTTGAATTGTGGTGTTGGAGAAGACTCTTGAGAGTCCCTTGGACTGCAAGGAGATCCAACCAGTCCATTCTGAAGGAGATCAGCCCTGGGATTTCTTTGGAAGGAATGATGCTAAAGCTGAAACTCCAGTACTTTGGCCACCTCATGCAAAGAGTTGACTCATTAGAAAAGACTCTGGAGGGACTGGGGGCAGGAGGAGAAGGGGACGACAAAGGATGAGATGGCTGGATGGCATCACTGACTCGATGGACGTGAGTCTGAGTGAACTCCGGGAGTTGGTGATGGACAGGGAGGCCTGGCATGCTGCAATTCATGGGGTCGCAAAGAGTTGGACACGACTGAGCGACTGAACTGAACTGAACCGAAGATCACTAAGTACATTCATTCTACAAGTGCTTCCTGGAATAGTGACTCTTTGGACATACTTTCTTTTAGTGTTTAAAATAGTTCCTGTGTTAAAAAGAATAGTAAGTTTCATTCTTGCTTTCTCTCATATTGTCCTCTTTAATTTAGTGACTTTAAGGGATGTAGTGGGGAAATGTGTGACAGTATGTGTGTTTATTCTAACTCTTTTCTATAAAGTTGACATTATACTTATAACTTTCACTAAAACATCCTGCTTTTCTGTAAAAATCTGTGATCAGTAGACTAACTGCTATGCTGCCGATATCATTCATCATGGCTGTCTCATCTTTCATTTCCTCTCCCCTTTCCTAGACCTACATGATTACAGATTCCTTCCTTCCTTCCCTAAGCTGATCATGATTAGAGATTTAGATCCAGAATATACACAAAAGAATGTTCCATCGATAGGCTTCCAGTGCACATTTTTCCTTTATCTAAAATGTCATTCTCTTGAGTCTCTGTAGTGGACAAGGTGTTACGTAGAAAAGGATTTTGGCTCAAATCATCCAAAGCCTTCTTCATTTATCAAACCACTGTCCACACTTTGCAAAATGAATAGCAAATGGCCCTCTATTCCTTTTGAACTGATAACTTGGATTAAAAGTCATTGACATCCCTGCTAAAAGGCAAGGCAAATTCCCACACTCCACCACCAAACCCTCACTTGGGAGATTTTTTCTAATGTTCACAGGAAGCCATAAATTGTAGAATACATTCTGCCCTGTTGACTCATAATTTGACATGGAACATTATAAGGTTTACACAGCTCTATTCTCCCCAAAAGCATCTTAAGGACACATAATGCATCTAAAATCCTCAAGGAAAATGTATCTTTCCCTGACACAAAAGGCACAGTGCCACTAAGTACTCATAGTCATATTTCCCAGAGAGTGAGAGAAAATAACAGAGTGAGACAGCAAGACAGAGAATTGATTTGGAGACTGGAGAAAGTTGATAAACTGCAGTGTAATTCCAATAACTTGCCTGCATTTTTTTTTTTTTTTGACAACTGTCTTTCAAACATATTTAAGAGTAAATTTTCCAAAGAATACATACTGCTCTAGAATATCTTTGAGATACAATCCAGGCTGGAGGAAACAGAGGGCATATACATATCTGAAGAGAGTTTTCTGTTTGTACACGCAAAAATTTAGTCACCATACCCATCCAATTTCTTTGCTAAAATCCTTGGGACCTTCTTTTAGCTCTACTCTCAACTCTACCCTAGAAGCAATAGTTAATTTTTTTATGTCTATCGCCATAATTTCACTCTTAACTTTTCATTTCTTTCCAACGCTTCTCCATCTGGCCTGGCAAAGACTCTCATCATCTTTCATAACCTCCTAACAGAATTCCCTGTTCCAGCCTCCACCCATATTCTATACTGCTACTGGAGGGATTTTCTTGAAACACAACTCTAACCATGCCACTCAAAGCTAAAATTCTCTGATGGTATCCAATTGCCTCTAGGGCCAACTGAATCTCCTCAGAAACGAGACCCTAGCAATCCAGCCTTGACATCTTTTCAGATGACATTGAGTGAGACTCCTCACCCACAGCCTCTCTCTGAGGCTGACCCTTCTCTTATCCTTCTAGAGATGTACAACATACTCTTCTATTTTATCTTTTGTCTGAAATGCACCCACCTCCCTCAAACTGCTTTATTTGATCAATTATTACTTTATTCACATAGCTAATATATTTATTGAATCATGTATAACTATTTATTCCCCCTCAAGAGTGAGAGTTTTTCCAAGTTATATCTTGTCTAAATCATCTCTGGATTATATTGCTTATGAATCACTAGTACAAAGTAAATATTAAATTAAAAATTTTGGAATAAATAGAAAAATAAATCCATGTTTGAGAATTATGATTTTGCACATAAGAAAACTAATCTCACTCTCTTCACCTCTCTCACCAACTTTCCGAGAACATGGCCCCTGGAAGAACGTTCCACCACCATCAAGCTTTTACTCCCACCATGGCTGCTGCTGCTACTGCTGCTAAGTCGCTTCAGTCGTGTCCGACTCTGTGCGACCCCATAGACGGCAGCCCACCAGGCTCCCCCGTCCCTGGGATTCTCCAGGCAAGAACACTGGAGTGGGTTGCCATTTCCTTCTCCAATGCATGAAAGTGAAAAGTGAAAGTGAATTCGCTCAGTCGGAATACTATCCTCAAGGTCCTGAAACATTTTCTGGTTTCCTTTATTTTGCTCTGAGATTTCTTTCTCTATAAGCTACAGGTTAATCAAGTATTTGTTATATCCCATTGGTTAAAATTTCCAACGAAACAAAGAAGAAATAGAACATTTTTCCCCCATTGGTACTGATCTATAAGCTAAAGAATGGTCGTTTGTTGATAAGCACCTATCTACACAGAACCTCTATTACAGAATCACCCAAGTGTAAGGAAAATGTCAAGACGCTTTTAAAAGGAGCTATTTGGCAAGCTTTTAACTACAATAAGTCAAGGAAACAAAACAGTAACCATTAGAAAACATCTATGTAGTAATCTGGTCATGAGATAATTTGTTTTGATGACTTTTACAGTTGGAAAGGCAGCCAAAGTAGCCTTGACTTTGACAGTTTTTCTTCATGTAACAGGAGTCATATCAATTAATCAGTAGCCTAATAGTTTGAGATTTCTGGCACTGCTCTTTTCATATTACAATCAGCCTGCCTAAGAGACCATTTCTACTCGCAGGCAGTAATACAGACAAAGATAATACCAAGTAATTCATTCCACTTGAGGTATTAAGTCCATGCTACATTTTAAAACAGCAACAATCACATTGAATTTGGTTGTCTTAAAGCAAGACCATCACCCTCTTCTGCCAGATGATTGTGTTTTCAACTGAGAAAGGCCTTCCTTGAATGATAAACAGGAATCCCAGTCACTGGGATCACTCCTTCCCTCATTTACCTGATCACTCCCTTTCCCTCATTTACCTACGTAAGAGAGGTGTCAGACACTCTGTAATCCAGGTCTGCTTCAAAGTCCTCTGCAAATTCATTTCCTTTCTTATAAGATAATATTCACTCAATCTGCTTAGAGTCAGAGGTTGAATTTTTTCATTTCTCTTTTTGGTCCTTTTAAAGTATGCGTATGTAGTATTTATTACGTATTACAGTTTCACTATCACCAAATCACTTTTCAATTTTTAGAAAACGTCCCCCTTTCAAGGACAGGGCTGAAATGCCTGTACATGTGAATACTTGAAGGGCTGATTGGAAAACTACAGAAGATTTTCACTTGCAGTCTTCATTTTCTCAGAAGGCTGAAGTACTTTGTCCCTCACAAATTCTGAAACGTAGTCATTCAAGTTAATTAATGGCCACGACTGGCTAGCTTCCAGGGTCTATGCACCATCCTGCACCCCGCCCCCCCACCCAAGCTGACTGTGGTAAAGGCAACCACAAGATGCCATCCACCCCCAGGCCCCACACCCTTCTACCACTCTGCAGTTAAAACTATGATCAGCAACTAAAATTACCATGAGGCTTTTCTTTTTCTTTTGAGTCATAAAAAAACTGGGTAAATGTACAAATGCATGAGAGAGAAGGAAACTGTTCCTTTTTCTTTTCCTGGTTGTTGTACAGCTATGTGTGTTTGGAATTCTGCTTTCTTTACTATTATGAAATTGAAAATAAGATCTTTTGGCTGATATGCCATTTCTCTTCTAAATGCTGTGCTAGATTTCATAGTCTTCTGAGTGCTATACTAAATTTTCTACATGACCGTCATAAGTACAGGAAGGTTTTTTTTGGTTCCTTATGATCCAGAGGAATTTCTTACCAGCTCTCACTTTCTGCACCTAGAAAGATTTGGAACTTATTCTGAGGATAAGTTAAGTTAAAAATCTTCTGTACACTGTAGTTGTCATGTCAATGTGCTTTTTTCTTCACGTAATATAGAATAAGTTCAACTGAATTCTGAATTAAGTTAAATGCCATGATTAAATTCTTCTATAAAACAAAACTTACAAATGAATCTGTAACTGGAGATCATTCAAAACAAAATGTGAAGTTAAAAACCAATGAAAGTTGTTTCAGTAAACGTTTCCGTGATCTATTCATTAAGCAACATAAATATTTCAAAGAGATCTATAAATTAGACATGTAACTGAAACAAACTGCTGTAAAGCATAATTCTGTTTTATAAAAGCTGAAAAATGGTATTACAATATTTTGCTGTAAATAATAGTTTTTCTAGGAGAGATAGATCATTTTTTCATTCATATAAATAATATGAATAACACAATTAAAATATTGAGAAATTAGCTAAGACAAATATATCTTGCAAGAGCTGTGTCCCTGCAGCAGTAACAGACAACTGCAGCTAAATCAAATTTTTTCCCTCTTTCGTTTTACCTCAAGTTTTGTTTTTTGATAGTTCTTGCTATACAAAGGACAATTATCCAGAAAAGAAAAAAAATAATGAATAATTTTGTTACAAAGCCTTTTTCTTCATATCCACTCTATAAATAACCAATTAGAAAAACCCAATGTATTTAGTCCAAGCACTTTAGAAAAGTTTGGGTCTAAGAACATTTGCCTCTTTTATACCAAATCTAAGATATGACTGAGCGACTTCACTTTCACTTTTCACTTTCAGGCATTGGAGAAAGAAATGGTAACCCACTCCAGTGTTCTTGCCTGGAGAATCCCAGGGCCAGGGGAACCTGGTGGGGCTGCCGTCTATGGGGTTGCACAGAGTCGGACACGACTGAAGCGACTTAGCAGCAGCAGCAGCAGCATACTAAATCTAAAAGTATCATTTCACATGCCATGATTTTTAACCCAAGATTATACTCTTTCCTTTTGCCCAGAATGAATTAGAGGTAGCTATGTACATACTGATCAATTTAAAATTGTTAGCTCAATGTCTTTCCAGAGCCAAGCATCATGCTGAAAGTTTGATTAGAAGATAAAGAAGTCAAATCATGAATCCTTTTGAAAGCTTCCAGACATTCTTGTGCAACAAAGTCACATAACTCAGGTCCCAACAATTCAAGAAAATTAAAGCATTTTGTGATTCTTCTTTTACAGCTATCTGAGAAGAATCAGTGAAAGAAAAATATACAGAATTTTTTTTGAAATAAAGTTGAATAATTCATTTGGGAGAACAAATTATTCTCAATGTTCAAGTCAAAAGAGTGATAACAGAGAGCTGAAACAAAGAATGGCAACTTAATGATTCACTGTAGAGGACGCACGTGTACTTTGCGGGTTTTCTCTTCGAAGGTTCTCACAGATCCTCCCAGGGGCTCCAATTTTCCAACACAAACATGGGAACTGTAACAGTTGAGTCCCTAAAGCCAAGTCTGTCACTCAAGGCTAACCTGATAGGAAACAAAACTCAAAAGATCTTGCTATGTTAAAACATGTTTTAAAACCCATCTTCTTGGTTCCTTTTCCTTACAAGCCATCAAGAAGAGTGATTGTCTCTTCCTATCACTAGGGTTGCTGACCACTTTTAATGTATTAATTTTGAGAGCAGTACATGTTCACGCTCTATGATGTTTCCTATTTCAGCTTTATTTGTATGGCATTGGTTTTGGTTACACACACACAAAATCCATCAAAAATTTCTTATACTACCCCAAGAATATCATCAAAAGTCTGAGATAATTTAAATTCGGAAATAACATCTCAATTTCTGTCTTTCCAAATCAAACATTTTCTTAAAGCAACTAAATATTAAGTAAACTAAGTCATGTGTGATTGATTTTATTTCTTCACTTTCACCTGGTGGGTAAAATGGCAACAAGATGGTGAACCAGAGACTGGGGGCTAAATAATTCACAATTGGACACCACTCTCTAAATAACTGATAGTTTATTGTATTTTACTGCAAATCTCTTTTACATATTTCTATCAGTTGGTTGTAAGAATTTGGAAAGTGTAAAAATACAAGCAGAATAACTACTATTAATATTTCAGAAAAATCACTCATTAATGTCTCAAAGGTTGTTAACTTTTTAATAACAATTGCTTTATAGAACTTATCAATAAGTTTTGTATCAAGTTAATGAATTTTATAATTTTCTGTGAATATTTTATGTTTTTTTGCCAAAATTATTTATAACATATTAATTAATAAGTTTATTATGACACAATATATGTTTACAGAATATCTGGTCAGGAAAGTATTAACATATTTTTTTAAACAATGTGGCCTCATCTGAGGCTCAGTTACATAGGGCACATGACAACTAATTTTTTTCTATTGCTATCCCATTACACAGATTTCAGATCCAAAATATGTTTTATTTATGCATCAAATTGTATCACTGTCAGTGGAGAGTATAACCCATATCCCCAGGAAATAGTGTTTAATAATCACTATCTTAGTAAAATTCATTAGCACCCTGTCTACCTGATCAATTCTTTGTAAAAAAAAAAACCTTCTCGAGCCCAATGTTTCATCTTTTTTTAATACAGTTAAGCTTCAGAGGTATTTTCTTATCGCAAAAGAACTCTTTGCTCCTAATTACGTCCATTGTATCACAGGAAAAGTAAGGGAATTCCAGAAAAACATCTACTTTTGCCATTGACTACATTAAAGCCTTTGACTGTGTGGATCACAACAAACTGTGGAAAATTCTTAGAGATGAGAATATCAGACCACCTTACCTGCAACCTGAGAAACCTATATATGCAGATCAAGAAACAAAATTTAGAACCAGATATGGAACAATGAACTGGTTCAAAATTGGGAGGGGAGTACGCCAAGGCTGTATATTGTCACCCTGCTTATTAAACTTCTATGCAGAGCACATCATGTGAAATGCCAGGCTACATGAAGCACAAGCTGGAATCAAGACTTCTGAGAGAAATATCAATAACCTCTGACATGCCAATGACACCACCTTAATGGCAGAAGGTGAAAAACTAAAGAGTCTCTTGATGAAGGTGAAAGAGGAGAATGAAAGGGTTGGCTTAAACTCAACATTCAAAAAACTAAGATCATTTTTTCTTTTCTTTTTTTTTGGCGGGGGGAGCCCCAAATTCACTGCAGATGGTGACTGCAGCCATAAAATTAAAAGACGCTTGCTCCTTGGAAGAAAAGCTATGGCAAACCTATACATGTATTAAAAAGCTGAGACATCACGTTGCTGACAAAGGTCCAGATAGTCAAAGCTACGGTTTTTCCAGTAGTCATGTATGGGTGTGAGAGCTGGACCATGAAGAAGGCTGAATGCCAAAGAACTGATGCTTTTGAACTGTGGTGCTAGAGAAGACTCTTGAGATCCCTTAGACAGCAAGGAGATCCAACCAGTCAATCCTACAGGAAACCAACCCTGAATATGCATTGGAAGGACTGATGCTGAAGGTGATGCTCCAATACTTCGGCCATCTGATGCAAAGAGCTGACTCACTGGAAAAGATCCTGATGCTGAGAAAGACTGAGAGCAGAAAGAGATAGCTGGATGGCATCACTGATTCAATGGACATGAAATTGAACAAATTCTGGGAAACAGTGAAGGACAGGGAAGCCTAGGGTTGCAAAGAGTTGGACAGGAGACTGAGCGACTGAACTTACTGAACTGAATATCTGTTAACTGTTTGCAGGAGGGACCAATTTAACCTCCTTGAAAACTGTACAAGAG